>NW_027366631.1:0-68661 GCF_046119375.1 Phyllobates terribilis | reverse complement strand
GCTTCAAACATTTCTGGACGTTTTTCAATGGCAAAAATCAATGAATATTGTAAATGCACAAACAGTAATATCTCCACATTGCAAGGTGCAATTCTGAAATTTTTTGCTTTTTCCTGCTAATCCTAGCATGCTAAATAAGATTCAAAGAGAGTGAGATGCCAGCTCCTTTCATTCAGTCAGTAGCTTCAAACATTTCTCAACGTTTTTGAATGGCAAAAATCAATGAATATTGTAAATGCACAAACAGTAATATCTCCACATTGCAAGGTGCAATTCTGAAATTTTTTGCTTTTTCCTGCTAATCATAGCATGCTAAAGAAGATTCAAAGAGAGCGAGATGCCAGCTCCTTTCATTCAGTCAGTAGCTTCAAACATTTCTGGACGTTTTTCAATGGCAAGAATCAATGAATATTGTAAATGCACAAACAGTAATATCTCCACATTGTAAGGTGCAATTCTGATTTTTTTTGCTTTTTCCTGCTAATCCTAGCATGATAAAGAAGATTCAAAGAGAGTGAGATGCCAGCTCCTTTCATTCAGTCAGTAGCTTCAAACATTTTTGGATGTTTTTCAATGGCAAAAATCAATGAATATTGTAAATGCACAAACAGTAATATCTCCACATTGCAAGGTGCAATTTTGAAATTTTTTGCTTTTTCCTGCTAATCCTAGCATGATTAAGAAGATTCAAAGAGAGTGAGATGCCAGCTCCTTTCATTCAGTCAGTAGCTTCAAACATTTCTGGACGTTTTTCAATGGCAAAAATCAATGAATATTGTAAATGCACAAACAGTAATATCTCCACATTGCAAGGTGCAATTCTGAAATTTTTTGCTTTTTCCTGCTAATCCTAGCATGATAAAGAAGATTCAAAGAGAGTGAGATGCCAGCTCCTTTCATTCAGTCAGTAGCTTCAAACATTTCTGGTATATGAATAACATGATGTTTTTCAATGGCAAAAATCAATGAATATTGTAAATGCACAAACAGTAATATCTCCACATTGCAAGGTGCAATTCTGAAATTTTTTGCTTTTTCCTGATAATCCTAGCATGATAAAGAAGATTCAAAGAGAGTGAGATGCCAGCTCCTTTCATTCAGTCAGTAGCTTCAAACATTTCTGGACGTTTTTCAATGGCAAAAATCAATGAATATTGTAAATGCACAAACAGTAATATCTCCACATTGCAAGGTGCAATTCTGAAATTTTTTGCTTTTTCCTGCTAATCCTAGCATGATAAAGAAGATTCAAAGAGAGTGAGATGCCAGCTCCTTTCATTCAGTCAGTAGCTTCAAACATTTCTGGACGTTTTTCAATGGCAAAAATCAATGAATATTGTAAATGCACAAACAGTAATATCTCCACATTGCAAGGTGCAATTCTGAAATTTTTTGCTTTTTCCTGCTAATCCTAGCATGATAAAGAAGATTCAAAGAGAGTGAGATGCCAGCTCCTTTCATTCAGTCAGTAGCTTCTAACATTTCTGGACGTTTTTCAATGGCAAAAATCAATGAATATTGTAAATGCACAAACAGTAATATCTCCACATTGCAAGGGGCAATTCTGAAATTTTTTGCTTTTCCTGCTAATCCTAGCATGATAAAGAAGATTCAAAGAGAGTGAGATGCCAGCTCCTTTCATTCAGTCAGTAGCTTCAAACATTTCTGGATGTTTTTCAATGGCAAAAATCAATGAATATTGTAAATGCACAAACAGTAATATCTCCACATTGCAAGGTGCAATTCTGAAATTTTTTGCTTTTTCCTGCTAATCCTAGCATGCTAAAGAAGATTCAAAGAGAGTGAGATGCCAGCTCCTTTCATTCAGTCAGTAGCTTCAAACATTTCTCAACGTTTTTGAATGGCAAAAATCAATGAATATTGTAAATGCACAAACAGTAATATCTCCACATTGCAAGGTGCAATTCTGAAATTTTTTGCTTTTTCCTGCTAATCATAGCATGCTAAAGAAGATTCAAAGAGAGTGAGATGCCAGCTCCTTTCATTCAGTCAGTAGCTTCAAACATTTCTGGACGTTTTTCAATGGCAAAAATCAATGAATAATGTAAATGCACAAACAGTAATATCTCCACATTGCAAGGTGCAATTCTGAAATTTTTTGCTTTTTCCTGCTAATCCTAGCATGATAAAGAAGATTCAAAGAGAGTGAGATGCCAGCTCCTTTCATTCAGTCAGTAGCTTCAAACATTTCTGGACGTTTTTCAATGGCAAAAATCAATGAATATTGTAAATGCACAAACAGTAATATCTCCACATTGCAAGGTGCAATTCTGAAATTTTTTGCTTTATCCTGCTAATCCTAGCATGATAAAGAAGATTCAAAGAGAGTGAGATGCCAGCTCCTTTCATTCAGTCAGTAGCTTCAAACATTTCTGGTATATGAATAACATGATGTTTTTCAATGGCAAAAATCAATGAATATTGTAAATGCACAAACAGTAATATCTCCACATTGCAAGGTGCAATTCTGAAATTTTTTGCTTTTTCCTGCTAATCCTAGCATGATAAAGAAGATTCAAAGAGAGTGAGATGCCAGCTCCTTTCATTCAGTCAATAGCTTCAAACATTTCTGGATGTTTTTCAATGGCAAAAATCAATGAATATTGTAAATGCACAAACAGTAATACCTCCACATTGCAAGGTGCAATTCTGAAATTTTTTGCTTTTTCCTGCTAATCCTAGCATGATAAAGAAGATTCAAAGAGAGTGAGATGCCAGCTCCTTTCATTCAGTCAGTAGCTTCAAACATTTCTGGACGTTTTTCAATGGCAAAAATCAATGAATATTGTAAATGCACAAACAGTAATATCTCCACATTGCAAGGTGCAATTCTGAAATTTTTTGCTTTTTCCTGCTAATCCTAGCATGATAAAGAAGATTCAAAGAGAGTGAGATGCCAGCTCCTTTCATTCAGTCAGTAGCTTCAAACATTTCTGGACGTTTTTCAATGGCAAAAATCAATGAAGATTGTAAATGCACAAACAGTAATATCTCCACATTGCAAGGTGCAATTCTGAAATTTTTTGCTTTTTCCTGCTAATCCTAGCATGATAAAGAAGATTCAAAGAGAGTGAGATGCCAGCTCCTTTCATTCAGTCAGTAGCTTCAAACATTTCTGGACGTTTTTCAATGGCAAAAATCAATGAATATTGTAAATGCACAAACAGTAATATCTCCACATTGCAAGGTGCAATTCTGAAATTTTTTGCTTTTTCCTGCTAATCCTAGCATGATAAAGAAGATTCAAAGAGAGTGAGATGCCAGCTCCTTTCATTCAGTCAGTAGCTTCAAACATTTCTGGACGTTTTTCAATGGCAAAAATCAATGAATATTGTAAATGCACAAACAGTAATATCTCCACATTGAAGGTGCAATTCTGAAATTTTTTGCTTTTTCCTGCTAATCCTAGCATGATAAAGAAGATTCAAAGAGAGTGAGATGCCAGCTCCTTTCATTCAGTCAGTAGCTTCAAACATTTCTGGACGTTTTTCAATGGCAAAAATCAATGAATATTGTAAATGCACAAACAGTAATATCTCCACATTGCAAGGTGCAATTCTGAAATTTTTTGCTTTTTCCTGCTAATCCTAGCATGATAAAGAAGATTCAAAGAGAGTGAGATGCCAGCTCCTTTCATTCAGTCAGTAGCTTCAAACATTTCTGGACGTTTTTCAATGGCAAAAATCAATGAATATTGTAAATGCACAAACAATAATATCTCCACATTGCAAGGTGCAATTCTGAAATTTTTTGCTTTTTCCTGCTAATCCTAGCATGATAAAGAAGATTCAAAGAGAGTGAGATGCCAGCTCCTTTCATTCAGTCAGTAGCTTCAAACATTTCTGGTATATGAATAACATGATGTTTTTCAATGGCAAAAATCAATGAATAATGTAAATGCACAAACAGTAATATTTCCACATTGCAAGGTGCAATTCTGAAATTTTTTGCTTTTTCCTGCTAATCCTAGCATGATAAAGAAGATTCAAAGAGAGTGAGATGCCAGCTCCTTTCATTCAGTCAGTAGCTTCAAACATTTCTGGACGTTTTTCAATGGCAAAAATCAATGAATATTGTAAATGCACAAACAGTAATATCTCCACATTGCAAGGTGCAATTCTGAAATTTTTTGCTTTTTCCTGCTAATCCTAGCATGATAAAGAAGATTCAAAGAGAGTGAGATGCCAGCTCCTTTCATTCAGTCAGTAGCTTCAAACATTTCTGGACGTTTTTCAATGGCAAAAATCAATGAATATTGTAAATGCACAAACAGTAATATCTCCACATTGCAAGGTGCAATTCTGAAATTTTTTGCTTTTTCCTGCTAATCCTAGCATGATAAAGAAGATTCAAAGAGAGTGAGATGCCAGCTCCTTTCATTCAGTCAGTAGCTTCAAACATTTCTGGACGTTTTTCAATGGCAAAAATCAATGAATATTGTAAATGCACAAACAGTAATATCTCCACATTGCAAGGTGCAATTCTGAAATTTTTTGCTTTATCCTGCTAATCCTAGCATGATAAAGAAGATTCAAAGAGAGTGAGATGCCAGCTCCTTTCATTCAGTCAGTAGCTTCAAACATTTCTGGTATATGAATAACATGATGTTTTTCAATGGCAAAAATCAATGAATATTGTAAATGCACAAACAGTAATATCTCCACATTGCAAGGTGCAATTCTGAAATTTTTTGCTTTTTCCTGCTAATCCTAGCATGATAAAGAAGATTCAAAGAGAGTGAGATGCCAGCTCCTTTCATTCAGTCAGTAGCTTCAAACATTTCTGGACGTTTTTCAATGGCAAAAATCAATGAATATTGTAAATGCACAAACAGTAATATCTCCACATTGCAAGGTGCAATTCTGAGATTTTTTGCTTTTTCCTGCTAATCCTAGCATGATAAAGAAGATTCAAAGAGAGTGAGATGCCAGCTCCTTTCATTCAGTCAGTAGCTTCAAACATTTCTGGACGTTTTTCAATGGCAAAAATCAATGAATATTGTAAATGCACAAACAGTAATATCTCCACATTGCAAGGTGCAATTCTGAAATTTTTTGCTTTTTCCTGCTAATCCTAGCATGCTAAAGAAGATTCAAAGAGAGTGAGATGCCAGCTCCTTTCATTCAGTCAGTAGCTTCAAACATTTCTGGACGTTTTTCAATGGCAAAAATCAATGAATATTGTAAATGCACAAACAGTAATATCTCCACATTGCAAGGTGCAATTCTGAATTTTTTTGCTTTTTCCTGCTAATCCTAGCATGATAAAGAAGATTCAAAGAGAGTGAGATGCCAGCTCCTTTCATTCAGTCAGTAGCTTCAAACATTTCTCGACGTTTTTGAATGGCAAAAATCAATGAATATTGTAAATGCACAAACAGTAATATCTCCACATTGCAAGGTGCAATTCTGAAATTTTTTGCTTTTTCCTGCTAATCCTAGCATACTAAAGAAGATTCAAAGAGAGTGAGATGCCAGCTCCTTTCATTCAGTCAGTAGCTTCAAACATTTCTGGACGTTTTTCAATGGCAAGAATCAATGAATATTGTAAATGCACAAACAGTAATATCTCCACATTGTAAGTTGCAATTCTGAAATTTTTTGCTTTTTCCTGCTAATCCTAGCATGATAAATAAGATTCAAAGAGAGTGAGATGCCAGCTCCTTTCATTCAGTCAGTAGCTTCAAACATTTCTGGACGTTTTTCAATGGCAAAAATCAATGAATATTGTAAATGCACAAACAGTAATATCTCCACATTGCAAGGTGCAATTCTGAAATTTTTTGCTTTTTCCTGCTAATCCTAGCATGATAAAGAAGATTCAAAGAGAGTGAGATGCCAGCTCCTTTCATTCAGTCAGTAGCTTCAAACTTTTCTGGACGTTTTTCAATGGCAAAAATCAATGAATAATGTAAATGCACAAACAGTAATATCTCCACATTGCAAGGTGCAATTCTGAAATTTTTTGCTTTTTCCTGCTAATCCTAGCATGATAAAGAAGATTCAAAGAGAGTGAGATGCCAGCTCCTTTCATTCAGTCAGTAGCTTCAAACATTTCTGGACGTTTTTCAATGGCAAAAATCAATGAATATTGTAAATGCACAAACAGTAATATCTCCACATTGCAAGGTGCAATTCTGAAATTTTTTGCTTTTTCCTGCTAATCCTAGCATGATAAAGAAGATTCAAAGAGAGTGAGATGCCAGCTCCTTTCATTCAGTCAGTAGCTTCAAACATTTCTGGATGTTTTTCAATGGCAAAAATCAATGAATATTGTAAATGCACAAACAGTAATATCTCCACATTGCAAGGTGCAATTCTGAAATTTTTTGCTTTATCCTGCTAATCCTAGCATGATAAAGAAGATTCAAAGAGAGTGAGATTCCAGCTCCTTTCATTCAGTCAGTAGCTTCAAACATTTCTGGTATATGAATAACATGATGTTTTTCAATGGCAAAAATCAATGAATATTGTAAATGCACAAACAGTAATATCTCCACATTGCAAGGTGCAATTCTGAAATTTTTTGCTTTTTCCTTCTAATCCTAGCATGATAAAGAAGATTCAAAGAGAGTGAGATGCCAGCTCCTTTCATTCAGTCAGTAGCTTCAAACATTTCTGGACGTTTTTCAATGGCAAAAATCAATGAATATTGTAAATGCACAAACAGTAATATCTCCACATTGCAAGGTGCAATTCTGAAATTTTTTGCTTTTTCCTGCTAATCCTAGCATGATAAAGAAGATTCAAAGAGAGTGAGATGCCAGCTCCTTTCATTCAGTCAGTAGCTTCAAACATTTCTGGACGTTTTTCAATGGCAAAAATCAATGAATATTGTAAATGCACAAACAGTAATATCTCCACATTGCAAGGTGCAATTCTGAAATTTTTTGCTTTTTCCTGCTAATCCTAGCATGATAAATAAGATTCAAAGAGAGTGAGATGCCAGCTCCTTTCATTCAGTCAGTAGCTTCAAACATTTCTGGACGTTTTTCAATGGCAAAAATCAATGAATATTTAAATGCACAAACAGTAATATCTCCACATTGCAAGGTGCAATTCTGAAATTTTTTGCTTTTTCCTGCTAATCCTAGCATGATAAAGAAGATTCAAAGAGAGTGAGATGCCAGCTCCTTTCATTCAGTCAGTAGCTTCAAACATTTCTGGACGTTTTTCAATGGCAAAAATCAATGAATATTGTAAATGCACAAACAGTAATATCTCCACATTGCAAGGTGCAATTCTGAAATTTTTTGCTTTTTCCTGCTAATCCTAGCATGATAAAGAAGTTTCAAAGAGAGTGAGATGCCAGCTCCTTTCATTCAGTCAGTAGCTTCAAACATTTCTGGACGTTTTTCAATGGCAAAAATCAATGAATATTGTAAATGCACAAACAGTAATATCTCCACATTGCAAGGTGCAATTCTGAAATTTTTTGCTTTTTCCTGCTAATCCTAGCATGATAAATAAGATTCAAAGAGAGTGAGATGCCAGCTCCTTTCATTCAGTCAGTAGCTTCAAACATTTCTGGACGTTTTTCAATGGCAAAAATCAATGAATATTGTAAATGCACAAACAGTAATATCTCCACATTGCAAGGTGCAATTCTGAAATTTTTTGCTTTTTCCTGCTAATCCTAGCATGATAAAGAAGATTCAAAGAGAGTGAGATGCCAGCTCCTTTCATTCAGTCAGTAGCTTCAAACATTTCTGGACGTTTTTCAATGGCAAAAATCAATGAATATTGTAAATGCACAAACAATAATATCTCCACATTGCAAGGTGCAATTCTGAAATTTTTTGCTTTTTCCTGCTAATCCTAGCATGATAAAGAAGATTCAAAGAGAGTGAGATGCCAGCTCCTTTCATTCAGTCAGTAGCTTCAAACATTTCTGGACGTTTTTCAATGGCAAAAATCAATGAATATTGTAAATGCACAAACAGTAATATTTCCACATTGCAAGGTGCAATTCTGAAATTTTTTGCTTTTTCCTGCTAATCCTAGCATGATAAAGAAGATTCAAAGAGAGTGAGATGCCAGCTCCTTTCATTCAGTCAGTAGCTTCAAACATTTCTGGACGTTTTTCAATGGCAAAAATCAATGAATATTGTAAATGCACAAACAGTAATATCTCCACATTGCAAGGTGCAATTCTGAAATTTTTTGCTTTATCCTGCTAATCCTAGCATGATAAAGAAGATTCAAAGAGAGTGAGATGCCAGCTCCTTTCATTCAGTCAGTAGCTTCAAACATTTCTGGTATATGAATAACATGATGTTTTTCAATGGCAAAAATCAATGAATATTGTAAATGCACAAACAGTAATATCTCCACATTGCAAGGTGCAATTCTGAAATTTTTTGCTTTTTCCTGCTAATCCTAGCATGATAAAGAAGATTCAAAGAGAGTGAGATGCCAGCTCCTTTCATTCAGTCAGTAGCTTCAAACATTTCTGGACGTTTTTCAATGGCAAAAATCAATGAATATTGTAAATGCACAAACAGTAATATCTCCACATTGCAAGGTGCAATTCTGAGATTTTTTGCTTTTTCCTGCTAATCCTGGCATGATAAAGAAGATTCAAAGAGAGTGAGATGCCAGCTCCTTTCATTCAGTCAGTAGCTTCAAACATTTCTGGACGTTTTTCAATGGCAAAAATCAATGAATATTGTAAATGCACAAACAGTAATATCTCCACATTGCAAGGTGCAATTCTGAAATTTTTTGCTTTTTCCTGCTAATCCTAGCATACTAAAGAAGATTCAAAGAGAGTGAGATGCCAGCTCCTTTCATTCAGTCAGTAGTTCAAACATTTCTGGACGTTTTTCAATGGCAAGAATCAATGAATATTGTAAATGCACAAACAGTAATATCTCCACATTGTAAGTTGCAATTCTGAAATTTTTTGCTTTTTCCTGCTAATCCTAGCATGATAAATAAGATTCAAAGAGAGTGAGATGCCAGCTCCTTTCATTCAGTCAGTAGCTTCAAACATTTCTGGACGTTTTTCAATGGCAAAAATCAATGAATATTGTAAATGCACAAACAGTAATATCTCCACATTGCAAGGTGCAATTCTGAAATTTTTTGCTTTTTCCTGCTAATCCTAGCATGATAAAGAAGATTCAAAGAGAGTGAGATGCCAGCTCCTTTCATTCAGTCAGTAGCTTCAAACTTTTCTGGACATTTTTCAATGGCAAAAATCAATGAATAATGTAAATGCACAAACAGTAATATCTCCACATTGCAAGGTGCAATTCTGAAATTTTTTGCTTTTTACTGCTAATCCTAGCATGATAAAGAAGATTCAAAGAGAGTGAGATGCCAGCTCCTTTCATTCAGTCAGTAGCTTCAAACATTTCTGGACGTTTTTCAATGGCAAAAATCAATGAATATTGTAAATGCACAAACAGTAATATCTCCACATTGCAAGGTGCAATTCTGAAATTTTTTGCTTTTTCCTGCTAATCCTAGCATGATAAAGAAGATTCAAAGAGAGTGAGATGCCAGCTCCTTTCATTCAGTCAGTAGCTTCAAACATTTCTGGACGTTTTTCAATGGCAAAAATCAATGAATATTGTAAATGCACAAACAGTAATATCTCCACATTGCAAGGTGCAATTCTGAAATTTTTTGCTTTATCCTGCTAATCCTAGCATGATAAAGAAGATTCAAAGAGAGTGAGATGCCAGCTCCTTTCATTCAGTCAGTAGCTTCAAACATTTCTGGTATATGAATAACATGATGTTTTTCAATGGCAAAAATCAATGAATATTGTAAATGCACAAACAGTAATATCTCCACATTGCAAGGTGCAATTCTGAAATTTTTTGCTTTTTCCTTCTAATCCTAGCATGATAAAGAAGATTCAAAGAGAGTGAGATGCCAGCTCCTTTCATTCAGTCAGTAGCTTCAAACATTTCTGGACGTTTTTCAATGGCAAAAATCAATGAATATTGTAAATGCACAAACAGTAATATCTCCACATTGCAAGGTGCAATTCTGAAATTTTTTGCTTTTTCCTGCTAATCCTAGCATGATAAAGAAGATTCAAAGAGAGTGAGATGCCAGCTCCTTTCATTCAGTCAGTAGCTTCAAACATTTCTGGACGTTTTTCAATGGCAAAAATCAATGAATATTGTAAATGCGCAAACAGTAATATCTCCACATTGCAAGGTGCAATTCTGAAATTTTTTGCTTTTTCCTGCTAATCCTAGCATGATAAATAAGATTCAAAGAGAGTGAGATGCCAGCTCCTTTCATTCAGTCAGTAGCTTCAAACATTTCTGGACGTTTTTCAATGGCAAAAATCAATGAATATTGTAAATGCACAAACAGTAATATCTCCACATTGCAAGGTGCAATTCTGAAATTTTTTGCTTTTTCCTGCTAATCCTAGCATGATAAAGAAGATTCAAAGAGAGTGAGATGCCAGCTCCTTTCATTCAGTCAGTAGCTTCAAACATTTCTGGACGTTTTTCAATGGCAAAAATCAATGAATATTGTAAATGCACAAACAGTAATATCTCCACATTGCAAGGTGCAATTCTGAAATTTTTTGCTTTTTCCTGCTAATCCTAGCATGATAAAGAAGATTCAAAGAGAGTGAGATGCCAGCTCCTTTCATTCAGTCAGTAGCTTCAAACATTTCTGGACGTTTTTCAATGGCAAAAATCAATGAATATTGTAAATGCACAAACAGTAATATCTCCACATTGCAAGGTGCAATTCTGAAATTTTTTGCTTTTTCCTGCTAATCCTAGCATGATAAAGAAGATTCAAAGAGAGTGAGATGCCAGCTCCTTTCATTCAGTCAGTAGCTTCAAACATTTCTGGACGTTTTTCAATGGCAAAAATCAATGAATATTGTAAATGCACAAACAGTAATATCTCCACATTGCAAGGTGCAATTCTGAAATTTTTTGCTTTTTCCTGCTAATCCTAGCATGATAAAGAAGATTCAAAGAGAGTGAGATGCCAGCTCCTTTCATTCAGTCAGTAGCTTCAAACATTTCTGGACGTTTTTCAATGGCAAAAATCAATGAATATTGTAAATGCACAAACAATAATATCTCCACATTGCAAGGTGCAATTCTGAAATTTTTTGCTTTTTCCTGCTAACCCTAGCATGATAAAGAAGATTCAAAGAGAGTGAGATGCCAGCTCCTTTCATTCAGTCAGTAGCTTCAAACATTTCTGGACGTATTTCAATGGCAAAAATCAATGAATATTGTAAATGCACAAACAGTAATATCTCCACATTGCAAGGTGCAATTCTGAAATTTTTTGCTTTTTCCTGCTAATCCTAGCATGATAAAGAAGATTCAAAGAGAGTGAGATGCCAGCTCCTTTCATTCAGTCAGTAGCTTCAAACATTTCTGGACGTTTTTCAATGGCAAAAATCAATGAATATTGTAAATGCACAAACAGTAATATCTCCACATTGCAAGGTGCAATTCTGAAATTTTTTGCTTTATCCTGCTAATCCTAGCATGATAAAGAAGATTCAAAGAGAGTGAGATGCCAGCTCCTTTCATTCAGTCAGTAGCTTCAAACATTTCTGGTATATGAATAACATGATGTTTTTCAATGGCAAAAATCAATGAATATTGTAAATGCACAAACAGTAATATCTCCACATTGCAAGGTGCAATTCTGAAATTTTTTGCTTTTTCCTGCTAATCCTAGCATGATAAAGAAGATTCAAAGAGAGTGAGATGCCAGCTCCTTTCATTCAGTCAGTAGCTTCAAACATTTCTGGACGTTTTTCAATGGCAAAAATCAATGAATATTGTAAATGCACAAACAGTAATATCTCCACATTGCAAGGTGCAATTCTGAGATTTTTTGCTTTTTCCTGCTAATCCTAGCATGATAAAGAAGATTCAAAGAGAGTGAGATGCCAGCTCCTTTCATTCAGTCAGTAGCTTCAAACATTTCTGGACGTTTTTCAATGGCAAAAATCAATGAATATTGTAAATGCACAAACAGTAATATCTCCACATTGCAAGGTGCAATTCTGAAATTTTTTGCTTTTTCCTGCTAATCCTAGCATGCTAAAGAAGATTCAAAGAGAGTGAGATGCCAGCTCCTTTCATTCAGTCAGTAGCTTCAAACATTTCTGGACGTTTTTCAATGGCAAAAATCAATGAATATTGTAAATGCACAAACAGTAATATCTCCACATTGCAAGGTGCAATTCTGAATTTTTTTGCTTTTTCCTGCTAATCCTAGCATGATAAAGAAGATTCAAAGAGAGTGAGATGCCAGCTCCTTTCATTCAGTCAGTAGCTTCAAACATTTCTCGACGTTTTTGAATGGCAAAAATCAATGAATATTGTAAATGCACAAACAGTAATATCTCCACATTGCAAGGTGCAATTCTGAAATTTTTTGCTTTTTCCTGCTAATCCTAGCATATTAAAGAAGATTCAAAGAGAGTGAGATGCCAGCTCCTTTCATTCAGTCAGTAGCTTCAAACATTTCTGGACGTTTTTCAATGGCAAGAATCAATGAATATTGTAAATGCACAAACAGTAATATCTCCACATTGTAAGTTGCAATTCTGAAATTTTTTGCTTTTTCCTGCTAATCCTAGCATGATAAATAAGATTCAAAGAGAGTGAGATGCCAGCTCCTTTCATTCAGTCAGTAGCTTCAAACATTTCTGGACGTTTTTCAATGGCAAAAATCAATGAATATTGTAAATGCACAAACAGTAATATCTCCACATTGCAAGGTGCAATTCTGAAATTTTTTGCTTTTTCCTGCTAATCCTAGCATGATAAAGAAGATTCAAAGAGAGTGAGATGCCAGCTTCTTTCATTCAGTCAGTAGCTTCAAACTTTTCTGGACGTTTTTCAATGGCAAAAATCGATGAATAATGTAAATGCACAAACAGTAATATCTCCACATTGCAAGGTGCAATTCTGAAATTTTTCGCTTTTTCCTGCTAATCCTAGCATGATAAAGAAGATTCAAAGAGAGTGAGATGCCAGCTCCTTTCATTCAGTCAGTAGCTTCAAACATTTCTGGACGTTTTTCAATGGCAAAAATCAATGAATATTGTAAATGCACAAACAGTAATATCTCCACATTGCAAGGTGCAATTCTGAAATTTTTTGCTTTTTCCTGCTAATCCTAGCATGATAAAGAAGATTCAAAGAGAGTGAGATGCCAGCTCCTTTCATTCAGTCAGTAGCTTCAAACATTTCTGGACGTTTTTCAATGGCAAAAATCAATGAATATTGTAAATGCACAAACAGTAATATCTCCACATTGCAAGGTGCAATTCTGAAATTTTTTGCTTTATCCTGCTAATCCTAGCATGATAAAGAAGATTCAAAGAGAGTGAGATGCCAGCTCCTTTCATTCAGTCAGTAGCTTCAAACATTTCTGGTATATGAATAACATGATGTTTTTCAATGGCAAAAATCAATGAATATTGTAAATGCACAAACAGTAATATCTCCACATTGCAAGGTGCAATTCTGAAATTTTTTGCTTTTTCCTTCTAATCCTAGCATGATAAAGAAGATTCAAAGAGAGTGAGATGCCAGCTCCTTTCATTCAGTCAGTAGCTTCAAACATTTCTGGACGTTTTTCAATGGCAAAAATCAATGAATATTGTAAATGCACAAACAGTAATATCTCCACATTGCAAGGTGCAATTCTGAAATTTTTTGCTTTTTCCTGCTAATCCTAGCATGATAAAGAAGATTCAAAGAGAGTGAGATGCCAGCTCCTTTCATTCAGTCAGTAGCTTCAAACATTTCTGGACGTTTTTCAATGGCAAAAATCAATGAATATTGTAAATGCACAAACAGTAATATCTCCACATTGCAAGGTGCAATTCTGAAATTTTTTGCTTTTTCCTGCTAATCCTAGCATGCTAAAGAAGATTCAAAGAGAGTGAGATGCCAGCTCCTTTCATTCAGTCAGTAGCTTCAAACATTTCTGGACTTTTTTCAATGGCAAAAATCAATGAATATTGTAAATGCACAAACAGTAATATCTCCATATTGCAAGGTGCAATTCTGAATTTTTTTGCTTTTTCCTGCTAATCCTAGCATGATAAAGAAGATTCAAAGAGAGTGAGATGCCAGCTCCTTTCATTCAGTCAGTAGCTTCAAACATTTCTCGACGTTTTTGAATGGCAAAAATCAATGAATATTGTAAATGCACAAACAGTAATATCTCCACATTGCAAGGTGCAATTCTGAAATTTTTTGCTTTTTCCTGCTAATCCTAGCATGCTAAAGAAGATTCAAAGAGAGTGAGATGCCAGCTCCTTTCATTCAGTCAGTAGCTTCAAACATTTCTGGACGTTTTTCAATGGCAAGAATCAATGAATATTGTAAATGCACAAACAGTAATATCTCCACATTGTAAGGTGCAATTCTGAAATTTTTTGCTTTTTCCTGCTAATCCTAGCATGATAAATAAGATTCAAAGAGAGTGAGATGCCAGCTCCTTTCATTCAGTCAGTAGCTTCAAACATTTCTGGACGTTTTTCAATGGCAAAAATCAATGAATATTGTAAATGCACAAACAGTAATATCTCCACATTGCAAGGTGCAATTTTGAAATTTTTTGCTTTTTCCTGCTAATCCTAGCATGATAAAGAAGATTCAAAGAGAGTGAGATGCCAGCTCCTTTCATTCAGTCAATAGCTTCAAACATTTCTGGATGTTTTTCAATGGCAAAAATCAATGAATATTGTAAATGCACAAACAGTAATATCTCCACATTGCAAGGTGCAATTCTGAAATTTTTTGCTTTTTCCTGCTAATCCTAGCATGATAAAGAAGATTCAAAGAGAGTGAGATGCCAGCTCCTTTCATTCAGTCAGTAGCTTCAAACATTTCTGGACGTTTTTCAATGGCAAAAATCAATGAATATTGTAAATGCACAAACAGTAATATCTCCACATTGCAAGGTGCAATTCTGAAATTTTTTGCTTTTTCCTGCTAATCCTAGCATGCTAAAGAAGATTCAAAGAGAGTGAGATGCCAGCTCCTTTCATTCAGTCAGTAGCTTCAAACATTTCTGGACGTTTTTCAATGGCAAAAATCAATGAATATTGTAAATGCACAAACAGTAATATCTCCACATTGCAAGGTGCAATTCTGAAATTTTTTGCTTTTTCCTGCTAATCCTAGCATGATAAAGAAGATTCAAAGAGAGTGAGATGCCAGCTCCTTTCATTCAGTCAGTAGCTTCAAACATTTCTGGACGTTTTTCAATTGCAAAAATCAATGAATATTGTAAATGCACAAACAGTAATATCTCCACATTGCAAGGTGCAATTCTGAATTTTTTTGCTTTTTCCTGCTAATCCTAGCATGATAAAGAAGATTCAAAGAGAGTGAGATGCCAGCTCCTTTCATTCAGTCAGTAGCTTCAAACATTTCTGGACGTTTTTCAATGGCAAAAATCAATGAAGATTGTAAATGCACAAACAGTAATATCTCCACATTGCAAGGTGCAATTCTGAAATTTTTTGCTTTTTCCTGCTAATCCTAGCATGATAAAGAAGATTCAAAGAGAGTGAGATGCCAGCTCCTTTCATTCAGTCAGTAGCTTCAAACATTTCTGGACGTTTTTCAATGGCAAAAATCAATGAATATTGTAAATGCACAAACAGTAATATCTCCACATTGCAAGGTGCAATTCTGAAATTTTTTGCTTTTTCCTGCTAATCCTAGCATGATAAAGAAGATTCAAAGAGAGTGAGATGCCAGCTCCTTTCATTCAGTCAGTAGCTTCAAACATTTCTGGACGTTTTTCAATGGCAAAAATCAATGAATATTGTAAATGCACAAACAGTAATATCTCCACATTGCAAGGTGCAATTCTGAAATTTTTTGCTTTTTCCTGCTAATCCTAGCATGATAAAGAAGATTCAAAGAGAGTGAGATGCCAGCTCCTTTCATTCAGTCAGTAGCTTCAAACATTTCTGGACGTTTTTCAATGGCAAAAATCAATGAATATTGTGAATGCACAAACAGTAATATCTCCACATTGCAAGGTGCAATTCTGAAATTTTTTGCTTTTTCCTGCTAATCCTAGCATGATAAAGAAGATTCAAAGAGAGTGAGATGCCAGCTCCTTTCATTCAGTCAGTAGCTTCAAACATTTCTGGACGTTTTTCAATGGCAAAAATCAATGAATATTGTAAATGCACAAACAGTAATATCTCCACATTGCAAGGTGCAATTCTGAAATTTTTTGCTTTTTCCTGCTAATCCTAGCATGATAAAGAAGATTCAAAGAGAGTGAGATGCCAGCTACTTTCATTCAGTCAGTAGCTTCAAACATTTCTGGACGTTTTTCAATGGCAAAAATCAATGAATATTGTAAATGCACAAACAGTAATATCTCCACATTGCAAGGTGCAATTCTGAAATTTTTTGCTTTTTCCTGCTAATACTAGCATGATAAAGAAGATTCAAAGAGAGTGAGATGCCAGCTCCTTTCATTCAGTCAGTAGCTTCAAACATTTCTGGACGTTTTTCAATGGCAAAAATCAATGAATATTGTAAATGCACAAACAGTAATATCTCCACATTGCAAGGTGCAATTCTGAAATTTTTTGCTTTTTCCTGCTAATCCTAGCATGATAAAGAAGATTCAAAGAGAGTGAGATGCCAGCTCCTTTCATTCATTCAATAGCTTCAAACATTTCTGGATGTTTTTCAATGGCAAAAATCAATGAATATTGTAAATGCACAAACAGTAATATCTCCACATTGCAAGGTGCAATTCTGAAATGTTTTGCTTTTTCCTGCTAATCCTAGCATGATAAAGAAGATTCAAAGAGAGTGAGTTGCCAGCTCCTTTCATTCAGTCAGTAGCTTCAAACATTTCTGGACGTTTTTCAATGGCAAAAATCAATGAATATTGTAAATGCACAAACAGTAATATCTCCACATTGCAAGGTGCAATTCTGAAATTTTTTGCTTTTTCCTGCTAATCCTAGCATGATAAAGAAGATTCAAAGAGAGTGAGATGCCAGCTCCTTTCATTCAGTCAGTAGCTTCAAACATTTCTGGACGTTTTTCAATGGCAAAAATCAATGAATATTGTAAATGCACAAACAGTAATATCTCCACATTGCAAGGTGCAATTCTGAAATTTTTTGCTTTTTCCTGCTAAGCCTAGCATGATAAAGAAGATTCAAAGAGAGTGAGATGCCAGCTCCTTTCATTCAGTCAGTAGCTTCAGACATTTCTGGACGTTTTTCAATGGCAAAAATCAATGAATATTGTAAATGCACAAACAGTAATATCTCCACATTGCAAGGTGCAATTCTGAAATTTTTTGCTTTTTCCTGCTAATCCTAGCATGGTAAAGAAGATTCAAAGAGAGTGAGATGCCAGCTCCTTTCATTCAGTCAATAGCTTCAAACATTTCTGGATGTTTTTCAATGGCAAAAATCAATGAATATTGTAAATGCACAAACAGTAATATCTCCACATTGCAAGGTGCAATTCTGAAATTTTTTGCTTTTTCCTGCTAATCCTAGCATGATAAAGAAGATTCAAAGAGAGTGAGATGCCAGCTCCTTTCATTCAGTCAGTAGCTTCAAACATTTCTGGACGTTTTTCAATGGCAAAAATCAATGAATATTGTAAATGCACAAACAGTAATATCTCCACATTGCAAGGTGCAATTCTGAAATTTTTTGCTTTTTCCTGCTAATCCTAGCATGATAAAGAAGATTCAAAGAGAGTGAGATGCCAGCTCCTTTCATTCAGTCAGTAGCTTCAAACATTTCTGGACGTTTTTCAATGGCAAAAATCAATGAAGATTGTAAATGCACAAACAGTAATATCTCCACATTGCAAGGTGCAATTCTGAAATTTTTTGCTTTTTCCTGCTAATCCTAGCATGATAAAGAAGATTCAAAGAGAGTGAGATGCCAGCTCCTTTCATTCAGTCAGTAGCTTCAAACATTTCTGGACGTTTTTCAATGGCAAAAATCAATGAATATTGTAAATGCACAAACAGTAATATCTCCACATTGCAAGGTGCAATTCTGAAATTTTTTGCTTTTTCCTGCTAATCCTAGCATGATAAAGAAGATTCAAAGAGAGTGAGATGCCAGCTCCTTTCATTCAGTCAGTAGCTTCAAACATTTCTGGACGTTTTTCAATGGCAAAAATCAATGAATATTGTAAATGCACAAACAGTAATATCTCCACATTGCAAGGTGCAATTCTGAAATTTTTTGCTTTTTCCTGCTAATCCTAGCATGATAAATAAGATTCAAAGAGAGTGAGATGCCAGCTCCTTTCATTCAGTCAGTAGCTTCAAACATTTCTGGACGTTTTTCAATGGCAAAAATCAATGAATATTGTAAATGCACAAACAGTAATATCTCCACATTGCAAGGTGCAATTCTGAAATTTTTTGCTTTTTCCTGCTAATCCTAGCATGATAAAGAAGATTCAAAGAGAGTGAGATGCCAGCTCCTTTCATTCAGTCAGTAGCTTCAAACATTTCTGGACGTTTTTCAATGGCAAAAATCAATGAATATTGTAAATGCACAAACAGTAATATCTCCACATTGCAAGGTGCAATTCTGAAATTTTTTGCTTTTTCCTGCTAATCCTAGCATGATAAAGAAGATTCAAAGAGAGTGAGATGCCAGCTCCTTTCATTCAGTCAGTAGCTTCAAACATTTCTGGACGTTTTTCAATGGCAAAAATCAATGAATATTGTAAATGCACAAACAGTAATATCTCCACATTGCAAGGTGCAATTCTGAAATTTTTTGCTTTTTCCTGCTAAGCCTAGCATGATAAAGAAGATTCAAAGAGAGTGAGATGCCAGCTCCTTTCATTCAGTCAGTAGCTTCAAACATTTCTGGACGTTTTTCAATGGCAAAAATCAATGAATATTGTAAATGCACAAACAGTAATATCTCCACATTGCAAGGTGCAATTCTGAAATTTTTTGCTTTTTCCTGCTAATCCTAGCATGATAAAGAAGATTCAAAGAGAGTGAGATGCCAGCTCCTTTCATTCAGTCAGTAGCTTCAAACATTTCTGGACGTTTTTCAATGGCAAAAATCAATGAATATTGTAAATGCACAAACAATAATATCTCCACATTGCAAGGTGCAATTCTGAAATTTTTTGCTTTTTCCTGCTAATCCTAGCATGATAAAGAAGATTCAAAGAGAGTGAGATGCCAGCTCCTTTCATTCAGTCAGTAGCTTCAAACATTTCTGGACGTTTTTCAATGGCAAAAATCAATGAATATTGTAAATGCACAAACAGTAATATCTCCACATTGCAAGGTGCAATTCTGAAATTTTTTGCTTTTTCCTGCTAATCCTAGCATGATAAAGAAGATTCAAAGAGAGTGAGATGCCAGCTCCTTTCATTCAGTCAGTAGCTTCAAACATTTCTGGACGTTTTTCAATGGCAAAAATCAATGAATATTGTAAATGCACAAACAGTAATATCTCCACATTGCAAGGTGCAATTCTGAAATTTTTTGCTTTATCCTGCTAATCCTAGCATGATAAAGAAGATTCAAAGAGAGTGAGATGCCAGCTCCTTTCATTCAGTCAGTAGCTTCAAACATTTCTGGTATATGAATAACATGATGTTTTTCAATGGCAAAAATCAATGAATATTGTAAATGCACAAACAGTAATATCTCCACATTGCAAGGTGCAATTCTGAAATTTTTTGCTTTTTCCTGCTAATCCTAGCATGATAAAGAAGATTCAAAGAGAGTGAGATGCCAGCTCCTTTCATTCAGTCAGTAGCTTCAAACATTTCTGGACGTTTTTCAATGGCAAAAATCAATGAATATTGTAAATGCACAAACAGTAATATCTCCACATTGCAAGGTGCAATTCTGAGATTTTTTGCTTTTTCCTGCTAATCCTAGCATGATAAAGAAGATTCAAAGAGAGTGAGATGCCAGCTCCTTTCATTCAGTCAGTAGCTTCAAACATTTCTGGACGTTTTTCAATGGCAAAAATCAATGAATATTGTAAATGCACAAACAGTAATATCTCCACATTGCAAGGTGCAATTCTGAAATTTTTTGCTTTTTCCTGCTAATCCTAGCATGCTAAAGAAGATTCAAAGAGAGTGAGATGCCAGCTCCTTTCATTCAGTCAGTAGCTTCAAACATTTCTGGACGTTTTTCAATGGCAAAAATCAATGAATATTGTAAATGCACAAACAGTAATATCTCCACATTGCAAGGTGCAATTCTGAATTTTTTTGCTTTTTCCTGCTAATCCTAGCATGATAAAGAAGATTCAAAGAGAGTGAGATGCCAGCTCCTTTCATTCAGTCAGTAGCTTCAAACATTTCTCGACGTTTTTGAATGGCAAAAATCAATGAATATTGTAAATGCACAAACAGTAATATCTCCACATTGCAAGGTGCAATTCTGAAATTTTTTGCTTTTTCCTGCTAATCCTAGCATATTAAAGAAGATTCAAAGAGAGTGAGATGCCAGCTCCTTTCATTCAGTCAGTAGCTTCAAACATTTCTGGACGTTTTTCAATGGCAAGAATCAATGAATATTGTAAATGCACAAACAGTAATATCTCCACATTGTAAGTTGCAATTCTGAAATTTTTTGCTTTTTCCTGCTAATCCTAGCATGATAAATAAGATTCAAAGAGAGTGAGATGCCAGCTCCTTTCATTCAGTCAGTAGCTTCAAACATTTCTGGACGTTTTTCAATGGCAAAAATCAATGAATATTGTAAATGCACAAACAGTAATATCTCCACATTGCAAGGTGCAATTCTGAATTTTTTTGCTTTTTCCTGCTAATCCTAGCATGATAAAGAAGATTCAAAGAGAGTGAGATGCCAGCTCCTTTCATTCAGTCAGTAGCTTCAAACTTTTCTGGACGTTTTTCAATGGCAAAAATCGATGAATAATGTAAATGCACAAACAGTAATATCTCCACATTGCAAGGTGCAATTCTGAAATGTTTCGCTTTTTCCTGCTAATCCTAGCATGATAAAGAAGATTCAAAGAGAGTGAGATGCCAGCTCCTTTCATTCAGTCAGTAGCTTCAAACATTTCTGGACGTTTTTCAATGGCAAAAATCAATGAATATTGTAAATGCACAAACAGTAATATCTCCACATTGCAAGGTGCAATTCTGAAATTTTTTGCTTTTTCCTGCTAATCCTCGCATGATAAAGAAGATTCAAAGAGAGTGAGATGCCAGCTCCTTTCATTCAGTCAGTAGCTTCAAACATTTCTGGACGTTTTTCAATGGCAAAAATCAATGAATATTGTAAATGCACAAACAGTAATATCTCCACATTGCAAGGTGCAATTCTGAAATTTTTTGCTTTATCCTGCTAATCCTAGCATGATAAAGAAGATTCAAAGAGAGTGAGATGCCAGCTCCTTTCATTCAGTCAGTAGCTTCAAACATTTCTGGTATATGAATAACATGATGTTTTTCAATGGCAAAAATCAATGAATATTGTAAATGCACAAACAGTAATATCTCCACATTGCAAGGTGCAATTCTGAAATTTTTTGCTTTTTCCTTCTAATCCTAGCATGATAAAGAAGATTCAAAGAGAGTGAGATGCCAGCTCCTTTCATTCAGTCAGTAGCTTCAAACATTTCTGGACGTTTTTCAATGGCAAAAATCAATGAATATTGTAAATGCACAAACAGTAATATCTCCACATTGCAAGGTGCAATTCTGAAATTTTTTGCTTTTTCCTGCTAATCCTAGCATGATAAAGAAGATTCAAAGAGAGTGAGATGCCAGCTCCTTTCATTCAGTCAGTAGCTTCAAACATTTCTGGACGTTTTTCAATGGCAAAAATCAATGAATATTGTAAATGCACAAACAGTAATATCTCCACATTGCAAGGTGCAATTCTGAAATTTTTTGCTTTTTCCTGCTAATCCTAGCATGCTAAAGAAGATTCAAAGAGAGTGAGATGCCAGCTCCTTTCATTCAGTCAGTAGCTTCAAACATTTCTGGACTTTTTTCAATGGCAAAAATCAATGAATATTGTAAATGCACAAACAGTAATATCTCCATATTGCAAGGTGCAATTCTGAATTTTTTTGCTTTTTCCTGCTAATCCTAGCATGATAAAGAAGATTCAAAGAGAGTGAGATGCCAGCTCCTTTCATTCAGTCAGTAGCTTCAAACATTTCTCGACGTTTTTGAATGGCAAAAATCAATGAATATTGTAAATGCACAAACAGTAATATCTCCACATTGCAAGGTGCAATTCTGAAATTTTTTGCTTTTTCCTGCTAATCCTAGCATGCTAAAGAAGATTCAAAGAGAGTGAGATGCCAGCTCCTTTCATTCAGTCAGTAGCTTCAAACATTTCTGGACGTTTTTCAATGGCAAGAATCAATGAATATTGTAAATGCACAAACAGTAATATCTCCACATTGTAAGGTGCAATTCTGAAATTTTTTGCTTTTTCCTGCTAATCCTAGCATGATAAATAAGATTCAAAGAGAGTGAGATGCCAGCTCCTTTCATTCAGTCAGTAGCTTCAAACATTTCTGGACGTTTTTCAATGGCAAAAATCAATGAATATTGTAAATGCACAAACAGTAATATCTCCACATTGCAAGGTGCAATTCTGAAATTTTTTGCTTTTTCCTGCTAATCCTAGCATGATAAAGAAGATTCAAAGAGAGTGAGATGCCAGCTCCTTTCATTCAGTCAATAGCTTCAAACATTTCTGGATGTTTTTCAATGGCAAAAATCAATGAATATTGTAAATGCACAAACAGTAATATCTCCACATTGCAAGGTGCAATTCTGAAATTTTTTGCTTTTTCCTGCTAATCCTAGCATGCTAAAGAAGATTCAAAGAGAGTGAGATGCCAGCTCCTTTCATTCAGTCAGTAGCTTCAAACATTTCTGGACTTTTTTCAATGGCAAAAATCAATGAATATTGTAAATGCACAAACAGTAATATCTCCATATTGCAAGGTGCAATTCTGAATTTTTTTGCTTTTTCCTGCTAATCCTAGCATGATAAAGAAGATTCAAAGAGAGTGAGATGCCAGCTCCTTTCATTCAGTCAGTAGCTTCAAACATTTCTCGACGTTTTTGAATGGCAAAAATCAATGAATATTGTAAATGCACAAACAGTAATATCTCCACATTGCAAGGTGCAATTCTGAAATTTTTTGCTTTTTCCTGCTAATCCTAGCATGCTAAAGAAGATTCAAAGAGAGTGAGATGCCAGCTCCTTTCATTCAGTCAGTAGCTTCAAACATTTCTGGACGTTTTTCAATGGCAAGAATCAATGAATATTGTAAATGCACAAACAGTAATATCTCCACATTGTAAGGTGCAATTCTGAAATTTTTTGCTTTTTCCTGCTAATCCTAGCATGATAAATAAGATTCAAAGAGAGTGAGATGCCAGCTCCTTTCATTCAGTCAGTAGCTTCAAACATTTCTGGACGTTTTTCAATGGCAAAAATCAATGAATATTGTAAATGCACAAACAGTAATATCTCCACATTGCAAGGTGCAATTCTGAAATTTTTTGCTTTTTCCTGCTAATCCTAGCATGATAAAGAAGATTCAAAGAGAGTGAGATGCCAGCTCCTTTCATTCAGTCAATAGCTTCAAACATTTCTGGATGTTTTTCAATGGCAAAAATCAATGAATATTGTAAATGCACAAACAGTAATATCTCCACATTGCAAGGTGCAATTCTGAAATTTTTTGCTTTTTCCTGCTAATCCTAGCATGATAAAGAAGATTCAAAGAGAGTGAGATGCCAGCATCTTTCATTCAGTCAGTAGCTTCAAACATTTCTGGACGTTTTTCAATGGCAAAAATCAATGAATATTGTAAATGCACAAACAGTAATATCTCCACATTGCAAGGTGCAATTCTGAAATTTTTTGCTTTTTCCTGCTAATCCTAGCATGCTAAAGAAGATTCAAAGAGAGTGAGATGCCAGCTCCTTTCATTCAGTCAGTAGCTTCAAACATTTCTGGACGTTTTTCAATGGCAAAAATCAATGAATATTGTAAATGCACAAACAGTAATATCTCCACATTGCAAGGTGCAATTCTGAAATTTTTTGCTTTTTCCTGCTAATCCTAGCATGATAAAGAAGATTCAAAGAGAGTGAGATGCCAGCTCCTTTCATTCAGTCAGTAGCTTCAAACATTTCTGGACGTTTTTCAATTGCAAAAATCAATGAATATTGTAAATGCACAAACAGTAATATCTCCACATTGCAAGGTGCAATTCTGAATTTTTTTGCTTTTTCCTGCTAATCCTAGCATGATAAAGAAGATTCAAAGAGAGTGAGATGCCAGCTCCTTTCATTCAGTCAGTAGCTTCAAACATTTCTGGACGTTTTTCAATGGCAAAAATCAATGAAGATTGTAAATGCACAAACAGTAATATCTCCACATTGCAAGGTGCAATTCTGAAATTTTTTGCTTTTTCCTGCTAATCCTAGCATGATAAAGAAGATTCAAAGAGAGTGAGATGCCAGCTCCTTTCATTCAGTCAGTAGCTTCAAACATTTCTGGACGTTTTTCAATGGCAAAAATCAATGAATATTGTAAATGCACAAACAGTAATATCTCCACATTGCAAGGTGCAATTCTGAAATTTTTTGCTTTTTCCTGCTAATCCTAGCATGATAAAGAAGATTCAAAGAGAGTGAGATGCCAGCTCCTTTCATTCAGTCAGTAGCTTCAAACATTTCTGGACGTTTTTCAATGGCAAAAATCAATGAATATTGTAAATGCACAAACAGTAATATCTCCACATTGCAAGGTGCAATTCTGAAATTTTTTGCTTTTTCCTGCTAATCCTAGCATGATAAAGAAGATTCAAAGAGAGTGAGATGCCAGCTCCTTTCATTCAGTCAGTAGCTTCAAACATTTCTGGACGTTTTTCAATGGCAAAAATCAATGAATATTGTGAATGCACAAACAGTAATATCTCCACATTGCAAGGTGCAATTCTGAAATTTTTTGCTTTTTCCTGCTAATCCTAGCATGATAAAGAAGATTCAAAGAGAGTGAGATGCCAGCTCCTTTCATTCAGTCAGTAGCTTCAAACATTTCTGGACGTTTTTCAATGGCAAAAATCAATGAATATTGTAAATGCACAAACAGTAATATCTCCACATTGCAAGGTGCAATTCTGAAATTTTTTGCTTTTTCCTGCTAATCCTAGCATGATAAAGAAGATTCAAAGAGAGTGAGATGCCAGCTCCTTTCATTCAGTCAGTAGCTTCAAACATTTCTGGACGTTTTTCAATGGCAAAAATCAATGAATATTGTAAATGCACAAACAGTAATATCTCCACATTGCAAGGTGCAATTCTGAAATTTTTAGGTTTTTCCTGCTAATACTAGCATGGTAAAGAAGATTCAAAGAGAGTGAGATGCCAGCTCCTTTCATTCAGTCAGTAGCTTCAAACATTTCTGGACGTTTTTCAATGGCAAAAATCAATGAATATTGTAAATGCACAAACAGTAATATCTCCACATTGCAAGGTGCAATTCTGAAATTTTTTGCTTTTTCCTGCTAATCCTAGCATGATAAAGAAGATTCAAAGAGAGTGAGATGCCAGCTCCTTTCATTCAGTCAATAGCTTCAAACATTTCTGGATGTTTTTCAATGGCAAAAATCAATGAATATTGTAAATGCACAAACAGTAATATCTCCACATTGCAAGGTGCAATTCTGAAATTTTTTGCTTTTTCCTGCTAATCCTAGCATGATAAAGAAGATTCAAAGAGAGTGAGATGCCAGCTCCTTTCATTCAGTCAGTAGCTTCAAACATTTCTGGACGTTTTTCAATGGCAAAAATCAATGAATATTGTAAATGCACAAACAGTAATATCTCCACATTGCAAGGTGCAATTCTGAAATTTTTTGCTTTTTCCTGCTAATCCTAGCATGATAAAGAAGATTCAAAGAGAGTGAGATGCCAGCTCCTTTCATTCAGTCAGTAGCTTCAAACATTTCTGGACGTTTTTCAATGGCAAAAATCAATGAATATTGTAAATGCACAAACAGTAATATCTCCACATTGCAAGGTGCAATTCTGAAATTTTTTGCTTTTTCCTGCTAATCCTAGCATGATAAAGAAGATTCAAAGAGAGTGAGATGCCAGCTCCTTTCATTCAGTCAGTAGCTTCAAACATTTCTGGACGTTTTTCAATGGCAAAAATCAATGAATATTGTGAATGCACAAACAGTAATATCTCCACATTGCAAGGTGCAATTCTGAAATTTTTTGCTTTTTCCTGCTAATCCTAGCATGATAAAGAAGATTCAAAGAGAGTGAGATGTCAGCTCCTTTCATTCAGTCAGTAGCTTCAAACATTTCTGGACGTTTTTCAATGGCAAAAATCAATGAATATTGTAAATGCACAAACAGTAATATCTCCACATTGCAAGGTGAAATTCTGAAATTTTTTGCTTTTTCCTGCTAATCCTAGCATTAAAAAGAAGATTCAAAGAGAGTGAGATGCCAGCTCCTTTCATTCAGTCAGTAGCTTCAAACATTTCTGGACGTTTTTCAATGGCAAAAATCAATGAATATTGTAAATGCACAAACAGTAATATCTCCACATTGCAAGGTGCAATTCTGAAATTTTTTGCTTTTTCCTGCTAATCCTAGCATGATAAAGAAGATTCAAAGAGAGTGAGATGCCAGCTCCTTTCATTCAGTCAGTAGCTTCAAACATTTCTGGACGTTTTTCAATGGCAAAAATCAATGAATATTGTAAATGCACAAACAGTAATATCTCCACATTGCAAGGTGCAATTCTGAAATTTTTTGCTTTTTCCTGCTAATCCTAGCATGATAAAGAAGATTCAAAGAGATTGAGATGCCAGCTCCTTTCATTCAGTCAGTAGCTTCAAACATTTCTGGACGTTTTTCAATGGCAAAAATCAATGAATATTGTGAATGCACAAACAGTAATATCTCCACATTGCAAGGTGCAATTCTGAAATTTTTTGCTTTTTCCTGCTAATCCTAGCATGATAAAGAAGATTCAAAGAGAGTGAGATGCCAGCTCCTTTCGTTCAGTCAGTAGCTTCAAACATTTCTGGACGTTTTTCAATGGCAAAAATCAATGAATATTGTAAATGCACAAACAGTAATATCTCCACATTGCAAGGTGCAATTCTGAAATTTTTTGCTTTTTCCTGCTAATCCTAGCATGATAAAGAAGATTCAAAGAGAGTGAGATGCCAGCTCCTTTCATTCAGTCAGTAGCTTCAAACATTTCTGGACGTTTTTCAATGGCAAAAATCAATGAATATTGTAAATGCACAAACAGTAATATCTCCACATTGCAAGGTGCAATTCTGAAATTTTTTGCTTTTTCCTGCTAATCCTAGCATGATAAAGAAGATTCAAAGAGAGTAAGATGCCAGCTCCTTTCATTCAGTCAGTAGCTTCAAACATTTCTGGACGTTTTTCAATGGCAAAAATCAATGAATATTGTAAATGCACAAACAGTAATATCTCCACATTGCAAGGTGCAATTCTGAAATTTTTTGCTTTTTCCTGCTAATCCTAGCATGATAAAGAAGATTCAAAGAGAGTGAGATGCCAGCTCCTTTCATTCAGTCAGTAGCTTCAAACATTTCTGGACGTTTTTCTGTTATGTTCTGCTACCAGAGCTAAGGAAAGAGAGGAGATCTGTCCCTACGATAGAACTCAGCTTAATCCCTACGATGTAACAGGGGACCTGATCCTGCGATCAGACCTGCTAAAGTCCTAAGCTAGTCTGTACGGAGACCTATAGATGTGGGGAAGGAATCCCTACAAGTACTAAGGACTGGGAGGAATATGGGACACCTCCTAACAGAAATAGTAGCAGACAGACGAACAAACAAAATATATAGAACATAGAGGTCAGTAGACCAAGCAAACTAACAGAGCAAGACACAGAGCACAGGCTAGCTAGAAAGTAGATATACAATGAAGTCCAGCAAAGCCAGAGGGGCAGAGCAGGATTAAATAGGCCAACAAGGTCATGTGACCAGCAAAGGAAAAAAGACCTAAGAGCAAGGTTCTAACAGTACCCCCCCTTCTAAGAGGATCCTCCGGATCCCCTAGGACCAGGCTTATCAGGAAATCTCCTGTGAAACGCTCTGATAAGTCTGGACGCGGAAACATCATCCGACCTCACCCAAGAGTTATCCTCGGGACCGAAACCTTTCCAGGCCACAAGATACTGCAAACTACCTCTATACCGTCTAGAGTTAAGGATGCGAGAAATTTCATATTCCCCGTCCTCCACCACCGGAGGAACAGAGGCAGAGGCGTCACAATCCGATACAACAGCTTTTTTCAACAGAGAGACATGAAATACCGGATTAATTCTCCAGGAGGTAGGAACCTCCAACCTAACAGCAGATTGGTTGACAACCTGAAGCACCTTAAAGGGCCCTACAAACTTGGGACCCAATTTCTTTGAAGGAATCCTCAACCGCAGATTCCTAGAGGACAACCAAACCATGTCACCAACAACGAACAAAACCTCCTGTCGTTTCCTATCAAAGTAGTCTTTAGATTTTCTGTTGGCCTCCTGAAGATTACCACGCACATCCGTCCAAACTCTCTCCAAATCACCGGAAAAATTCTCCTCCTCAGGCACGGCAGATCCCAACTTGGAGAACGACCCAAACGACGGATGTCTCCCAGAACAACAAAAAAAAGGCGAACAACCAGCAGAAGAAGATGTATGATTGTTCAGAGCAAATTCAGCAAGTGGCAGAAACTCAAACCACCCCTCTTGATTGTCTGCCACAAAACAACGCAAGAACTGCTCAACATCCTGGTTTTTCCTTTCTGTCTGGCCATTAGATTCAGGATGATATCCGGACGAGAACGACAAATGAATTCCCAACCTATCACAAAAGGCACGCCAAAAACGAGCCATGAACTGAGGACCCCTATCAGAAACAATGTCAGTAGGAACGCCATGAAGTCTGACAATTTCCTTGACAAAGGCCTTAGCGAGAGTTTTAGCGCAGGGCAGTTTGACGAAAGGAACCAAGTGACACATCTTCCTAAAACGGTCCACGACCACCCAGATGACAGTAAAACCCTCAGAGGGGGGAAGGTCAGTTATAAAGTCCATAGCCAAATGTGTCCAAGGAGCACTGGGAACCTCCAAAGGACAAAGCAACCCCGCAGCAGGAGTATGTGAGGACTTAGATCTAGCACATATAGTACATTGACGCAATCACTTAATGACTTCCTTTTGCCATCCAGGCCACCAAAAACTGCGACCCACCAGTCTCTTGGTCTCAGAGATTCCGGGATGACCTGCCAACCGAGATTCGTGACACTCAACAAACAAATCTCTCCTAAAGGTCCCAGGCACAAACAACCTCCCATGAGGAGTGTTAGAAGGGGCATTCTCCTGTGCTTTAAGAATCTCATTTTCCAAAACGGAGTCCAAAGCAGCTATCACAACACCTTCTTGTAAAATGTTCTCCTCTTTCTCAGCACCGACTATGGGAGAAAAACTGCGAGACAAGGCATCCGCCTTAACATTCTTAGTACCAGGGATGTAAGTAACGGAGAAATTAAACCGCGAGAAAAACAGTGCCCACCTAGCCTGACGGGCATTCAGGCGCTTGGCAGCATCAAGATATATCAGATTTTTATGATCCGTAAGAACCTGAACGGGAAATTCCGCACCTTCCAAGAAGTGGCGCCAGTGTTCAAATGCGAGTTTAATAGCCAATAATTCCCGATTCCCAATATCGTAATTCAGTTCAGTCTCCGAAAATTTTTTTTAAAAAAAGGCACAGGGATGTAATCCATCCCCGTTATCCTGAGACAATACTGCGCCAACTCCCACAGAGGAAGCATCAACCTCAACCAAAAACGGCCTAGTAACATCAGGCTGCATAAGGATGGGAGCAGAGGTGAACCTCTCCTTGAGATACACAAAAGCTTCAATGGCCTCAGAAGACCACTGAACCGCATCAGCACCTTTCCTGGTGAGATCAGTCAGAGGTTTGACAATACTAGAAAAATTTTTTATGAATTTTCTATAGTATTTGGCGAAACCCAAAAACCTCTGTATCGATTTCAAACCAATAGGCCTAGGCCATTCCTGCACAGCCTGAACCTTAACCGGATCCATCTCAAAACCTTTGCTGGAGATAATGTAGCCCAAAAAACTAATTCTCTGTACAGCGAACTCACATTTCTCCAGCTTAGCAAAAAGCGAATTGTCCATTAATAACTGTAATACCTCACGCACGCTCCGCCAATGAGACTCCAGATCTGGCGAATAAATCAAAATGTCATCCAAATACACAACCACATTTTTACCGATCAAAGGTCTAAGGATGTCATTAATCAGATTCTGAAAAAATGCAGGAGCATTAGTAAGACCAAAAGGCATAACCAGATTCTCAAAATGACCCACAGGAGTGTTAAAAGCAGTCTTCCATTCATCACCCTCATTCATGCGCAACAGATTGTATGCCCCCTTAAGGTCAATTTTAGAGAACCACTTGGCCCCCAATAACTGGTTAAACAGATCAGGAATCAATGGCAGTGGGTAAGGATTGCGTACCGTAATTTTGTTAATCTCACGAAAATCCAGACAAGGACGTAAACCGCCGTCCTTTTTTTTTACAAAAAAAAATCCAACCGCCACAGGAGACTTAGAGGGCCTAATGTGACCGGCGGCCAAACTTGTCTGTATGTATTCCTCCAAAGCCTTCCTCTCAGGAATAGTAAGGTTAAATAAACGACTTTTAGGAAGAGTCGCTCCAGGGACAAATTCAATAGAACAATCATAGTCTCTATGGGGAGGCAAAACCTGCGATTCCTTCTCAGAAAAAACTCTCCAAAAATCCTGAATAGGAACAGGCAATTCTCCCCTATCCAAAGCTGCAATACGCCCATTACAACACTTGTCATAACATTTATGGCTCCAGGATTTAATTTCACTGGTAGACCAATCCAGTACAGGATTGTGAAATTTTAACCAGGGCAATCCCAATATTACTGGAGAAGGCAAGTTATTCAACACTACCAAATCCAATTTCTCATGGTGAACACCATTAATAGTGAGAGGAAATTCACAGACCTTGAGTGTAATATTCTTCAAAGGGGAACCATCCACAGAAACCACAGCAATGGGGGATGATAAAGGTTCAGGTTTTAAATTGAGTCTTTCCACGAATCCCCCATCAATTACATTCAGTGTAGACCCGCAATCAACAAACACCCGAAATTCCATTAATTTTTTCTAAGCAATCGTGGAAGCAGCTAAAAATATACCCTTGGAATTTAAACAGGCAATACGGGCGTGACTGACCATTTTTTTTTCTTTCTTCATACGAAGCTCACAGCCTTTAATCAAATGACCAGATTTTCCGCAATAGAAACACAAGCCTTCAGAAAATCGACGATCTTTTTCTTGAGAGCGAGGTGCCACCGATCCAATCTCCATCGGTTCACCACTGTTAGTACACACATTCTCATAACCAGAAACTGACATAGCAGAGGATTTGCTCTCATTAACCCTTGCACGCAGTCTTCTATCCACCTGTATAGCTAATTGCATAGCCTGCTGCAAATCTTCAGGTGTAGGATAAGCAATTAGCAGGTCTTTAACCCTTTCACTGAGCCTAGCAAGAAATAGACTTTTCAGAGCAGAATCGTTCCACCCTGTTTGAGTCGACCAACGACGGAAATGAGTACAATATTTTTCTACATTACCTGATCCTTGTTTTAAATGTCTCAACTCAGTCTCAGCTGATGCGACACGGTCAGGATCATCATATAATAGTCCCAAAGCAGAAAAAAAACTATCCACTGATCTGAAGCATGAATCACTAGGTTGCAAAGAAAAGGCCCACTCCTGAGGCTCTTTGTGCAAAAGTGACATTATGAACCCTACGCGCTGGGATTCATCCCCAGAGGACTTAGGTCTCAAACGAAAATACAATAAGCAAGCATTTTTAAATGAAAAAAATTCTCGGTGTTCACCAAAAAATAAATCCGGCAAACATACCTTAGGCTACAAGAAATGTGCTCCAGGACAGTTACTCACGTGCTGACAGAGCTCGGCCACCTCCAGAGAGAGTCCCTGCAGGCGATGAACCAAATCCTGAACCGACACCATGATGGAACAGAAAAATCTTTCCTTAGAGAATTTGCTGGCTGGACTTACTGTTATGTTCTGCTACCAGAGCTAAGGAAAGAGAGGAGATCTGTCCCTACGATAGAACTCAGCTTAATCCCTACGATGTAACGGGGACCTGATCCTGCGATCAGACCTGCTAAAGTCCTAAGCTAGTCTGTACGGAGACCTATAGATGTGGGGAAGGAATCCCTACAAGTACTAAGGACTGGGAGGAATATGGGACACCTCCTAACAGAAATAGTAGCAGACAGACGAACAAACAAAATATATAGAACATAGAGGTCAGTAGACCAAGCAAACTAACAGAGCAAGACACAGAGCACAGGCTAGCTAGAAAGTAGATATACAATGAAGTCCAGCAAAGCCAGAAGGGCGGAGCAGGATTAAATAGGCCAACAAGGTCATGTGACCAGCAAAGGAAAAAAGACCTAAGAGCAAGGTTCTAACATTTTCAATGGCAAAAATCAATGAATATTGTAAATGCACAAACAGTAATATCTCCACATTGCAAGGTGCAATTCTGAAATTTTTTGCTTTTTCCTGCTAATCCTAGCATGATAAAGAAGATTCAAAGAGAGTGAGATGCCAGCTCCCTTCATTCAGTCAGTAGCTTCAAACATTTCTGGACGTTTTTCAATGGCAAAAATCAATGAATATTGTAAATGCACAAACAGTAATATCTCCACATTGCAAGGTGCAATTCTGAAATTTTTTGCTTTTTCCTGCTAATCCTAGCATGATAAAGAAGATTCAAAGAGAGTGAGATGCCAGCTCCTTTCATTCAGTCAGTAGCTTCAAACATTTCTGGACGTTTTTCAATGGCAAAAATCAATGAATATTGTAAATGCACAAACAGTAATATCTCCACATTTGCAATTCTGAAATTTTTTGCTTTTTCCTGCTAATCCTAGCATGATAAAGAAGATTCAAAGAGAGTGAGATGCCAGCTCCTTTCATTCAGTCAGTAGCTTCAAACATTTCTGGACGTTTTTCAATGGCAAAAATCAATGAATATTGTAAATGCACAAACAGTAATATCTCCACATTGCAAGGTGCAATTCTGAAATTTTTTGCTTTTTCCTGCTAATCCCAGCATGATAAAGAAGATTCAAAGAGAGTGAGATGCCAGCTCCTTTCATTCAGTCAGTAGCTTCAAACATTTCTGGATGTTTTTCAATGGCAAAAATCAATGAATATTGTAAATGCACAAACAGTAATATCTCCACATTGCAAGGTGCAATTCTGAAATTTTTTGCTTTTTCCTGCTAATCCTAGCATGATAAAGAAGATTCAAAGAGAGTGAGATGCCAGCTCCTTTCATTCAGTCAGTAGCTTCAAACATTTCTGGTATATGAATAACATGATGTTTTTCAATGGCAAAAATCAATGAATATTGTAAATGCACAAACAGTAATATCTCCACATTGCAAGGTGCAATTCTGAAATTTTTTGCTTTTTCCTGCTAATCCTAGCATGATAAAGAAGATTCAAAGAGAGTGAGATGCCAGCTCCTTTCATTCAGTCAGTAGCTTCAAACATTTCTGGACGTTTTTCAATGGCAAAAATCAATGAATATTGTAAATGCACAAACAGTAATATCTCCACATTTCAAGGTGCAATTCTGAAATTTTTTGCTTTTTCCTGCTAATCCTAGCATGATAAAGAAGATTCAAAGAGAGTGAGATGCCAGCTCCTTTCATTCAGTCAGTAGCTTCAAACATTTCTGGTATATGAATAACATGATGTTTTTCAATGGCAAAAATCAATGGATATTGTAAATGCACAAACAGTAATATCTCCACATTGCAAGGCGCAATTCTAAAATTTTTTGCTTTTTCCTGCTAATCCTAGCATGATAAAGAAGATTCAAAGAGAGTGAGATGCCAGCTCCTTTCATTCAGTCAGTAGCTTCAAACATTTCTGGACGTTTTTCAATGGCAAAAATCAATGAATATTGTAAATGCACAAACAGTAATATCTCCACATTGCAAGGTGCAATTCTGAAATTTTTTCCTTTTTCCTGCTAATCCTAGCATGATAAAGAAGATTCAAAGAGAGTGAGATGCCAGCTCCTTTCATTCAGTCAGTAGCTTCAAACATTTCTGGACGTTTTTCAATGGCAAAAATCAATGAATATTGTAAATGCACAAACAGTAATATCTCCACATTGCAAGGTGCAATTCTGAAATTTTTTGCTTTTTCCTGCTAATCCTAGCATGATAAAGAAGATTCAAAGAGAGTGAGATGCCAGCTCCTTTCATTCAGTCAGTGGCTTCAAACATTTCTGTACGTTTTTCAATGTCAAAAATCAATGAATATTGTAAATGCACAAACAGTAATATCTCCACATTGCAAGGTGCAATTCTGAAATTTTTTGCTTTTTCCTGCTAATCCTAGCATGATAAAGAAGATTCAAAGAGAGTGAGATGCCAGCTCCTTTCATTCAGTCAGTAGCTTCAAACATTTCTGGACGTTTTTCAATGGCAAAAATCAATGAATATTGTAAATGCACAAACAGTAATATCTCCACATTGCAAGGTGCAATTCTGAAATTTTTTGCTTTTTCCTGCTAATCCTAGCATGATAAAGAAGATTCAAAGAGAGTGAGATGCCAGCTCCTTTAATTCAGTCAGTAGCTTCAAACATTTCTGGTATATGAATAACATGATGTTTTTCAATGGCAAAAATCAATGAATATAGTAAATGCACAAACAGTAATATCTCCACATTGCAAGGTGCAATTCTGAAATTTTTTGCTTTTTCCTGCTAATCCTAGCATGATAAAGAAGATTCAAAGAGAGTGAGATGCCAGCTCCTTTCATTCAGTCAGTAGCTTCAAACATTTCTGGTATATGAATAACATGATGTTTTTCAATGGCAAAAATCAATGAATATTGTAAATGCACAAACAGTAATATCTCCACATTGCAAGGTGCAATTCTGAAATTTTTTGCTTTTTCCTGCTAATCCTAGCATGATAAAGAAGATTCAAAGAGAGTGAGATGCCAGCTCCTTTCATTCAGTCAGTAGCTTCAAACATTTCTGGTATATGAAGAACATGATGTTTTTCAATGACAAAAATCAATGAATATTGTAAATGCACAAACAGTAATATCTCCACATTGCAAGGTGCAATTCTGAAATTTTTTGCTTTTTCCTGCTAATCCTAGCATGATAAAGAAGATTCAAAGAGAGTGAGATGCCAGCTCCTTTCATTCAGTCAGTAGCTTCAAACATTTCTGGTATATGAATAACATGATGTTTTTCAAAGGCAAAAATCAATGAATATTGTAAATGCACAAACAGTAATATCTCCACATTGCAAGGTGCAATTCTGAAATTTTTTGCTTTTTCCTGCTAATCCTAGCATGATAAAGAAGATTCAAAGAGAGTGAGATGCCAGCTCCTTTCATTCAGTCAGCAGCTTCAAACATTTCTGGACGTTTTTCAATGGCAAAAATCAATGAATATTGTAAATGCACAAACAGTAATATCTCCACATTGCAAGGTGCAATTCTGAAATTGTTTGCTTTTTCCTGCTAATCCTAGCATGATAAAGAAGATTCAAAGAGAGTGAGATGCCAGCTCCTTTCATTCAGTCAGTAGCTTCAAACATTTCTGGACGTTTTTCAATGGCAAAAATCAATGAATATTGTAAATGCACAAACAGTAATATCTCCACATTGCAAGGTGCAATTCTGAAATTTTTTGCTTTTTCCTGCTAATCCTAGCATGATAAAGAAGATTCAAAGAGAGTGAGATGCCAGCTCCTTTCATTCAGTCAGTAGCTTCAAACATTTCTGGACGTTTTTCAATGGCAAAAATCAATGAATATTGTAAATGCACAAACAGTAATATCTCCACATTGCAAGGTGCAATTCTGAAATGTTTTGCTTTTTCCTGCTAATCCTAGCATGATAAAGAAGATTCAAAGAGAGTGAGATGCCAGCTCCTTTCATTCAGTCAGTGGCTTCAAACATTTCTGGACGTTTTTCAATGGCAAAAATCAATGAATATTGTAAATGCACAAACAGTAATATCTCCACATTGCAAGGTGCAATTCTGAAATTTTTTGCTTTTTCCTGCTAATCCTAGCATGATAAAGAAGATTCAAAGAGAGTGAGATGCCAGCTCCTTTCATTCAGTCAGTAGCTTCAAACATTTCTGGACGTTTTTCAATGGCAAAAATCAATGAATATTGTAAATGCACAAACAGTAATATCTCCACATTGCAAGGTGCAATTCTGAAATTTTTTGCTTTTTCCTGCTAATCCTAGCATGATAAAGAAGATTCAAAAAGAGTGAGATGCCTGCTCCTTTCATTCAGTCAGTAGCTTCAAACATGTCTGGACCTTTTTCAATGGCAAAAATCAATGAATATTGTAAATGCACAAACAGTAATATCTCCACATTGCAAGGTGCAATTCTGAAATGTTTTGCTTTTTCCTGCTAATCCTAGCATGATAAAGAAGATTCAAAGAGAGTGAGATGCCAGCTCCTTTCATTCAGTCAGTAGCTTCAAACATTTCTGGACGTTTTTCAATGGCAAAAATCAATGAATATTGTAAATGCACAAACAGTAATATCTCCACATTGCAAGGTGCAATTCTGAAATTTTTTGCTTTTTCCTGCTAATCCTAGCATGATAAAGAAGATTCAAAGAGAGTGAGATGCCAGCTCCTTTCATTCAGTCAGTAGCTTCAAACATTTCTGGACGTTTTTCAATGGCAAAAATCAATGAATATTGTAAATGCACAAACAGTAATATCTCCACATTGCAAGGTGCAATTCTGAAATTTTTTGCTTTTTCCTGCTAATCCTAGCATGATAAAGAAGATTCAAAGAGAGTGAGATGCCAGCTCCTTTCATTCAGTCAGTAGCTTCAAACATTTCTGGACGTTTTTCAATGGCAAAAATCAATGAATATTGTAAATGCACAAACAGTAATATCTCCACATTGCAAGGTGCAATTCTGAAATTTCTTGCTTTTTCCTGCTAATCCTAGCATGATAAAGAAGATTCAAAGAGAGTGAGATGCCAGCTCCTTTCATTCAGTCAGTAGCTTCAAACATTTCTGGACGTTTTTCAATGGCAAAAATCAATGAATATTGTAAATGCACAAACAGTAATATCTCCACATTGCAAGGTGCAATTCTGAAATTTTTTGCTTTTTCCTGCTAATCCTAGCATGATAAAGAAGATTCAAAGAGAGTGAGATGCCAGCTCCTTTCATTCAGTCAGTAGCTTCAAACATTTCTGGTATATGAATAACATGATGTTTTTCAATGGCAAAAATCAATGAATATTGTAAATGCACAAACAGTAATATCTCCACATTGCAAGGTGCAATTCTGAAATTTTTTGCTTTTTCCTGCTAATCCTAGCATGATAAAGAAGATTCAAAGAGAGTGAGATGCCAGCTCCTTTCATTCAGTCAGTAGCTTCAAACATTTCTGGACGTTTTTCAATGGCAAAAATCAATGAATATTGTAAATGCACAAACAGTAATATCTCCACATTGCAAGGTGCAATTCTGAAATTTTTTGCTTTTTCCTGCTAATCCTAGCATGATAAAGAAGATTCAAAGAGAGTGAGATGCCAGCTCCTTTCATTCAGTCAGTAGCTTCAAACATTTCTGGACGTTTTTCAATGGCAAAAATCAATGAATATTGTAAATGCACAAACAGTAATATCTCCACATTGCAAGGTGAAATTCTGAAATTTTTTGCTTTTTCCTGCTAATCCTAGCATGATAAAGAAGATTCAAAGAGAGTGAGATGCCAGCTCCTTTCATTCAGTCAGTAGCTTCAAACATTTCTGGACGTTTTTCAATGGCAAAAATCAATGAATATTGTAAATGCACAAACAGTAATATCTCCACATTGCAAGGTGCAATTCTGAAATTTTTTGCTTTTTCCTGCTAATCCTAGCATGATAAAGAAGATTCAAAGAGAGTGAGATGCCAGCTCCTTTCATTCAGTCAGTAGCTTCAAACATTTCTGGACGTTTTTCAATGGCAAAAATCAATGAATATTGTAAATGCACAAACAGTAATATCTCCACATTGCAAGGTGCAATTCTGAAATTTTTTGCTTTTTCCTGCTAATCCTAGCATGATAAAGAAGATTCAAAGAGAGTGAGATGCCAGCTCCTTTCATTCAGTCAGTAGCTTCAAACATTTCTGGACGTTTTTCAATGGCAAAAATCAATGAATATTGTAAATGCACAAACAGTAATATCTCCACATTGCAAGGTGCAATTCTGAAATTTTTTGCTTTTTCCTGCTAATCCTAGCATGATAAAGAAGATTCAAAGAGAGTGAGATGCCAGCTCCTTTCATTCAGTCAGTAGCTTCAAACATTTCTGGTATATGAATAACATGATGTTTTTCAATGGCAAAAATCAATGAATATAGTAAATGCACAAACAGTAATATCTCCACATTGCAAGGTGCAATTCTGAAATTTTTTGCTTTTTCCTGCTAATCCTAGCATGATAAAGAAGATTCAAAGAGAGTGAGATGCCAGCTCCTTTCATTCAGTCAGTAGCTTCAAACATTTCTGGTGTATGAATAGCATGATGTTTTTCAATGGCAAAAATCAATGAATATTGTAAATGCACAAACAGTAATATCTCCACATTGCAAGGTGCAATTCTGAAATTTTTTGCTTTTTCCTGCTAATCCTAGCATGATAAAGAAGATTCAAAGAGAGTGAGATGCCAGCTCCTTTCATTCAGTCAGTAGCTTCAAACATTTCTGGTATATGAAGAACATGATGTTTTTCAATGACAAAAATCAATGAATATTGTAAATGCACAAACAGTAATATCTCCACATTGCAAGGTGCAATTCTGAAATTTTTTGCTTTTTCCTGCTAATCCTAGCATGATAAAGAAGATTCAAAGAGAGTGAGATGCCAGCTCCTTTCATTCAGTCAGTAGCTTCAAACATTTCTGGTATATGAATAACATGATGTTTTTCAATGGCAAAAATCAATGAATATTGTAAATGCACAAACAGTAATATCTCCACATTGCAAGGTGCAATTCTGAAATTTTTTGCTTTTTCCTGCTAATTCTAGCATGATAAAGAAGATTCAAAGAGAGTGAGATGCCAGCTCCTTTCATTCAGTCAGTAGCTTCAAACATTTCTGGACGTTTTTCAATGGCAAAAATCAAAGAATATTGTAAATGCACAAACAGTAATATCTCCACATTGCAAGGTGCAATTCTGAAATTTTTTGCTTTTTCCTGCTAATCCTAGCATGATAAAGAAGATTCAAAGAGAGTGAGATGCCAGCTCCTTTCATTCAGTCAGTAGCTTCAAACATTTCTGGACGTTTTTCAATGGCAAAAATCAATGAATATTGTAAATGCACAAACCGTAATATCTCCACATTGCAAGGTGCAATTCTGAAATTTTTTGCTTTTTCCTGCTAATTCTAGCATGATAAAGAAGATTCAAAGAGAGTGAGATGCCAGCTCCTTTCATTCAGTCAGTAGCTTCAAACATTTCTGGACGTTTTTCAATGGCAAAAATCAATGAATATTGTAAATGCACAAACAGTAATATCTCCACATTGCAAGGTGCAATTCTGAAATTTTTTGCTTTTTCCTGCTAATCCTAGCATGATAAAGAAGATTCAAAGAGAGTGAGATGCCAGCTCCTTTCATTCAGTCAGTAGCTTCAAACATTTCTGGACGTTTTTCAATGGCAAAAATTAATGAATATTGTAAATGCACAAACAGTAATATCTCCACATTGCAAGGTGCAATTCTGAAATTTTTTGCTTTTTCCTGCTAATCCTAGCATGATAAAGAAGATTCAAAGAGAGTGAGATGCCAGCTCCTTTCATTCAGTCAGTAGCTTCAAACATTTCTGGTATATGAAGAACATGATGTTTTTCAATGACAAAAATCAATGAATATTGTAAATGCACAAACAGTAATATCTCCACATTGCAAGGTGCAATTCTGAAATTTTTTGCTTTTTCCTGCTAATCCTAGCATGATAAAGAAGATTCAAAGAGAGTGAGATGCCAGCTCCTTTCATTCAGTCAGTAGCTTCAAACATTTCTGGTATATGAAGAACATGATGTTTTTCAATGACAAAAATCAATGAATATTGTAAATGCACAAACAGTAATATCTCCACATTGCAAGGTGCAATTCTGAAATTTTTTGCTTTTTCCTGCTAATCCTAGCATGATAAAGAAGATTCAAAGAGAGTGAGATGCCAGCTCCTTTCATTCAGTCAGTAGCTTCAAACATTTCTGGTATATGAATAACATGATGTTTTTCAATGGCAAAAATCAATGAATATTGTAAATGCACAAACAGTAATATCTCCACATTGCAAGGTGCAATTCTGAAATTTTTTGCTTTTTCCTGCTAATTCTAGCATGATAAAGAAGATTCAAAGAGAGTGAGATGCCAGCTCCTTTCATTCAGTCAGTAGCTTCAAACATTTCTGGACGTTTTTCAATGGCAAAAATCAATGAATATTGTAAATGCACAAACAGTAATATCTCCACATTGCAAGGTGCAATTCTGAAATTTTTTGCTTTTTCCTGCTAATCCTAGCATGATAAAGAAGATTCAAAGAGAGTGAGATGCCAGCTCCTTTCATTCAGTCAGTAGCTTCAAACATTTCTGGACGTTTTTCAATGGCAAAAATCAATGAATATTGTAAATGCACAAACCGTAATATCTCCACATTGCAAGGTGCAATTCTGAAATTTTTTGCTTTTTCCTGCTAATTCTAGCATGATAAAGAAGATTCAAAGAGAGTGAGATGCCAGCTCCTTTCATTCAGTCAGTAGCTTCAAACATTTCTGGACGTTTTTCAATGGCAAAAATCAATGAATATTGTAAATGCACAAACAGTAATATCTCCACATTGCAAGGTGCAATTCTGAAATTTTTTGCTTTTTCCTGCTAATCCTAGCATGATAAAGAAGATTCAAAGAGAGTGAGATGCCAGCTCCTTTCATTCAGTCAGTAGCTTCAAACATTTCTGGACGTTTTTCAATGGCAAAAATTAATGAATATTGTAAATGCACAAACAGTAATATCTCCACATTGCAAGGTGCAATTCTGAAATTTTTTGCTTTTTCCTGCTAATCCTAGCATGATAAAGAAGATTCAAAGAGAGTGAGACGCCAGCTCCATTCATTCAGTCAGTAGCTTCAAACATTTCTGGACATTTTTCAATGGCAAAAATCAATGAATATTGTAAATGCACAAACAGTAATATCTCCACATTGCAAGGTGTAATTCTGAAATTTTTTGCTTTTTCCTGCTAATCCTAGCATGATAAAGAAGATTCAAAGAGAGTGAGATGCCAGCTCCTTTCATTCAGTCAGTAGCTTCAAACATTTCTGGTATATGAATAACATGATGTTTTTCAATGGCAAAAATCAATGAATATTGTAAATGCACAAACAGTAATATCTCCACATTGCAAGGTGCAATTCTAAAATTTTTTGCTTTTTCCTGCTAATCCTAGCATGATAAAGAAGATTCCAAGAGAGTGAGATGCCAGCTCCTATCATTCAGTCAGTAGCTTCAAACATTTCTGGACGTTTTTCAATGGCAAAAATCAATGAATATTGTAAATGCACAAACAGTAATATCTCCACATTGCAAGGTGCAATTCTGAAATTTTTTTCTTTTTCCTGCTAATCCTAGCATGATAAAGAAGATTCAAAGAGAGTGAGATGCCAGCTCCTTTCATTCAGTCAGTAGCTTCAAACATTTCTGGACGTTTTCCAATGGCAAAAATCAATGAATATTGTAAATGCACAAACAGTAATATCTCCACATTGCAAGGTGCAATTCTGAAATTTTTTGCTTTTTCCTGCTAATCCTAGCATGATAAAGAAGATTCAAAGAGAGTGAGATGCCAGCTCCTTTCATTCAGTCAGTAGCTTCAAACATTTCTGGACGTTTTTCAATGGCAAAAATCAATGAATATTGTAAATGCACAAACCGTAATATCTCCACATTGCAAGGTGCAATTCTGAAATTTTTTGCTTTTTCCTGCTAATCCTAGCATGATAAAGAAGATTCAAAGAGAGTGAGATGCCAGCTCCTTTCATTCAGTCAGTAGCTTCAAACATTTCTGGACGTTTTTCAATGGCAAAAATCAATGAATATTGTAAATGCACAAACAGTAATATCTCCACATTGCAAGGTGCAATTCTGAAATTTTTTGCTTTTTCCTGCTAATCCTAGCATGATAAAGAAGATTCAAAGAGAGTGAGATGCCAGCTCCTTTCATTCAGTCAGTAGCTTGAAACATTTCTGGATGTTTTTCAATGGCAAAAATCAATGAATATTGTAAATGCACAAACAGTAATATCTCCACATTGCAAGGTGCAATTCTGAAATTTTTTGCTTTTTCCTGCTAATCCTAGCATGATAAAGAAGATTCAAAGAGAGTGAGATGCCAGCTCCTTTCATTCAGTCAGTAGCTTCAAACATTTCTGGACGTTTTTCAATGGCAAAAATCAATGAATATTGTAAATGCACAAACAGTAATATCTCCACATTGCAAGGTGCAATTCTGAAATGTTTTGCTTTTTCCTGCTAATCCTAGCATGATAAAGAAGATTCAAAGAGAGTGAGATGCCAGCTCCTTTCATTCAGTCAGTAGCTTCAAACATTTCTGGACGTTTTTCAATTACAAAAATCAATGAATATTGCAAATGCACAATCAGTAATATCTCCACATTGCAAGGTGCAATTCTGAAATTTTTTGCTTTTTCCTGCTAATCCTAGCATGATAAAGAAGATTCAAAGAGAGTGAGATGCCAGCTCCTTTCATTCAGTCAGTAGCTTCAAACATTTCTGGACGTTTTTCAATGGCAAAAATCAATGAATATTGTAAATGCACAAACAGTAATATCTCCACATTGCAAGGTGCAATTCTGAAATTTTTTGCTTTTTCCTGCTAATCCTAGCATGATAAAGAAGATTCAAAGAGAGTGAGATGCCAGCTCCTTTCATTCAGTCAGTAGCTTCAAACATTTCTGGTATATGAATAACATGATGTTTTTCAATGGCAAAAATCAATGAATATTGTAAATGCACAAACAGTAATATCTCCACATTGCAAGGTGCAATTCTGAAATTTTTTGCTTTTTCCTGCTAATCCTAGCATGATAAAGAAGATTCAAAGAGAGTGAGATGCCAGCTCCTTTCATTCAGTCAGTAGCTTCAAACATTTCTGGACGTTTTTCAATGGCAAAAATCAATGAATATTGTAAATGCACAAACAGTAATATCTCCACATTGCAAGGTGCAATTCTGAAATTTTTTGCTTTTTCCTGCTAATCCTAGCATGATAAAGAAGATTCAAAGAGAGTGAGATGCCAGCTCCTTTCATTCAGTCAGTAGCTTCAAACATTTCTGGACGTTTTTCAATGGCAAAAATCAATGAATATTGTAAATGCACAAACAGTAATATCTCCACATTGCAAGGTGAAATTCTGAAATTTTTTGCTTTTTCCTGCTAATCCTAGCATGATAAAGAAGATTCAAAGAGAGTGAGATGCCAGCTCCTTTCATTCAGTCAGTAGCTTCAAACATTTCTGGACGTTTTTCAATGGCAAAAATCAATGAATATTGTAAATGCACAAACAGTAATATCTCCACATTGCAAGGTGCAATTCTGAAATTTTTTGCTTTTTCCTGCTAATCCTAGCATGATAAAGAAGATTCAAAGAGAGTGAGATGCCAGCTCCTTTCATTCAGTCAGTAGCTTCAAACATTTCTGGACGTTTTTCAATGGCAAAAATCAATGAATATTGTAAATGCACAAACAGTAATATCTCCACATTGCAAGGTGCAATTCTGAAATTTTTTGCTTTTTCCTGCTAATCCTAGCATGATAAAGAAGATTCAAAGAGAGTGAGATGCCAGCTCCTTTCATTCAGTCAGTAGCTTCAAACATTTCTGGACGTTTTTCAATGGCAAAAATCAATGAATATTGTAAATGCACAAACAGTAATATCTCCACATTGCAAGGTGCAATTCTGAAATTTTTTGCTTTTTCCTGCTAATCCTAGCATGATAAAGAAGATTCAAAGAGAGTGAGATGCCAGCTCCTTTCATTCAGTCAGTAGCTTCAAACATTTCTGGTATATGAATAACATGATGTTTTTCAATGGCAAAAATCAATGAATATAGTAAATGCACAAACAGTAATATCTCCACATTGCAAGGTGCAATTCTGAAATTTTTTGCTTTTTCCTGCTAATCCTAGCATGATAAAGAAGATTCAAAGAGAGTGAGATGCCAGCTCCTTTCATTCAGTCAGTAGCTTCAAACATTTCTGGTGTATGAATAGCATGATGTTTTTCAATGGCAAAAATCAATGAATATTGTAAATGCACAAACAGTAATATCTCCACATTGCAAGGTGCAATTCTGAAATTTTTTGCTTTTTCCTGCTAATCCTAGCATGATAAAGAAGATTCAAAGAGAGTGAGATGCCAGCTCCTTTCATTCAGTCAGTAGCTTCAAACATTTCTGGTATATGAAGAACATGATGTTTTTCAATGACAAAAATCAATGAATATTGTAAATGCACAAACAGTAATATCTCCACATTGCAAGGTGCAATTCTGAAATTTTTTGCTTTTTCCTGCTAATCCTAGCATGATAAAGAAGATTCAAAGAGAGTGAGATGCCAGCTCCTTTCATTCAGTCAGTAGCTTCAAACATTTCTGGTATATGAATAACATGATGTTTTTCAATGGCAAAAATCAATGAATATTGTAAATGCACAAACAGTAATATCTCCACATTGCAAGGTGCAATTCTGAAATTTTTTGCTTTTTCCTGCTAATTCTAGCATGATAAAGAAGATTCAAAGAGAGTGAGATGCCAGCTCCTTTCATTCAGTCAGTAGCTTCAAACATTTCTGGACGTTTTTCAATGGCAAAAATCAATGAATATTGTAAATGCACAAACAGTAATATCTCCACATTGCAAGGTGCAATTCTGAAATTTTTTGCTTTTTCCTGCTAATCCTAGCATGATAAAGAAGATTCAAAGAGAGTGAGATGCCAGCTCCTTTCATTCAGTCAGTAGCTTCAAACATTTCTGGACGTTTTTCAATGGCAAAAATCAATGAATATTGTAAATGCACAAACCGTAATATCTCCACATTGCAAGGTGCAATTCTGAAATTTTTTGCTTTTTCCTGCTAATTCTAGCATGATAAAGAAGATTCAAAGAGAGTGAGATGCCAGCTCCTTTCATTCAGTCAGTAGCTTCAAACATTTCTGGACGTTTTTCAATGGCAAAAATCAATGAATATTGTAAATGCACAAACAGTAATATCTCCACATTGCAAGGTGCAATTCTGAAATTTTTTGCTTTTTCCTGCTAATCCTAGCATGATAAAGAAGATTCAAAGAGAGTGAGATGCCAGCTCCTTTCATTCAGTCAGTAGCTTCAAACATTTCTGGACGTTTTTCAATGGCAAAAATTAATGAATATTGTAAATGCACAAACAGTAATATCTCCACATTGCAAGGTGCAATTCTGAAATTTTTTGCTTTTTCCTGCTAATCCTAGCATGATAAAGAAGATTCAAAGAGAGTGAGATGCCAGCTCCTTTCATTCAGTCAGTAGCTTCAAACATTTCTGGTATATGAAGAACATGATGTTTTTCAATGACAAAAATCAATGAATATTGTAAATGCACAAACAGTAATATCTCCACATTGCAAGGTGCAATTCTGAAATTTTTTGCTTTTTCCTGCTAATCCTAGCATGATAAAGAAGATTCAAAGAGAGTGAGATGCCAGCTCCTTTCATTCAGTCAGTAGCTTCAAACATTTCTGGTATATGAAGAACATGATGTTTTTCAATGACAAAAATCAATGAATATTGTAAATGCACAAACAGTAATATCTCCACATTGCAAGGTGCAATTCTGAAATTTTTTGCTTTTTCCTGCTAATCCTAGCATGATAAAGAAGATTCAAAGAGAGTGAGATGCCAGCTCCTTTCATTCAGTCAGTAGCTTCAAACATTTCTGGTATATGAATAACATGATGTTTTTCAATGGCAAAAATCAATGAATATTGTAAATGCACAAACAGTAATATCTCCACATTGCAAGGTGCAATTCTGAAATTTTTTGCTTTTTCCTGCTAATTCTAGCATGATAAAGAAGATTCAAAGAGAGTGAGATGCCAGCTCCTTTCATTCAGTCAGTAGCTTCAAACATTTCTGGACGTTTTTCAATGGCAAAAATCAATGAATATTGTAAATGCACAAACAGTAATATCTCCACATTGCAAGGTGCAATTCTGAAATTTTTTGCTTTTTCCTGCTAATCCTAGCATGATAAAGAAGATTCAAAGAGAGTGAGATGCCAGCTCCTTTCATTCAGTCAGTAGCTTCAAACATTTCTGGACGTTTTTCAATGGCAAAAATCAATGAATATTGTAAATGCACAAACCGTAATATCTCCACATTGCAAGGTGCAATTCTGAAATTTTTTGCTTTTTCCTGCTAATTCTAGCATGATAAAGAAGATTCAAAGAGAGTGAGATGCCAGCTCCTTTCATTCAGTCAGTAGCTTCAAACATTTCTGGACGTTTTTCAATGGCAAAAATCAATGAATATTGTAAATGCACAAACAGTAATATCTCCACATTGCAAGGTGCAATTCTGAAATTTTTTGCTTTTTCCTGCTAATCCTAGCATGATAAAGAAGATTCAAAGAGAGTGAGATGCCAGCTCCTTTCATTCAGTCAGTAGCTTCAAACATTTCTGGACGTTTTTCAATGGCAAAAATTAATGAATATTGTAAATGCACAAACAGTAATATCTCCACATTGCAAGGTGCAATTCTGAAATTTTTTGCTTTTTCCTGCTAATCCTAGCATGATAAAGAAGATTCAAAGAGAGTGAGACGCCAGCTCCATTCATTCAGTCAGTAGCTTCAAACATTTCTGGACATTTTTCAATGGCAAAAATCAATGAATATTGTAAATGCACAAACAGTAATATCTCCACATTGCAAGGTGTAATTCTGAAATTTTTTGCTTTTTCCTGCTAATCCTAGCATGATAAAGAAGATTCAAAGAGAGTGAGATGCCAGCTCCTTTCATTCAGTCAGTAGCTTCAAACATTTCTGGTATATGAATAACATGATGTTTTTCAATGGCAAAAATCAATGAATATTGTAAATGCACAAACAGTAATATCTCCACATTGCAAGGTGCAATTCTAAAATTTTTTGCTTTTTCCTGCTAATCCTAGCATGATAAAGAAGATTCCAAGAGAGTGAGATGCCAGCTCCTATCATTCAGTCAGTAGCTTCAAACATTTCTGGACGTTTTTCAATGGCAAAAATCAATGAATATTGTAAATGCACAAACAGTAATATCTCCACATTGCAAGGTGCAATTCTGAAATTTTTTTCTTTTTCCTGCTAATCCTAGCATGATAAAGAAGATTCAAAGAGAGTGAGATGCCAGCTCCTTTCATTCAGTCAGTAGCTTCAAACATTTCTGGACGTTTTCCAATGGCAAAAATCAATGAATATTGTAAATGCACAAACAGTAATATCTCCACATTGCAAGGTGCAATTCTGAAATTTTTTGCTTTTTCCTGCTAATCCTAGCATGATAAAGAAGATTCAAAGAGAGTGAGATGCCAGCTCCTTTCATTCAGTCAGTAGCTTCAAACATTTCTGGACGTTTTTCAATGGCAAAAATCAATGAATATTGTAAATGCACAAACCGTAATATCTCCACATTGCAAGGTGCAATTCTGAAATTTTTTGCTTTTTCCTGCTAATCCTAGCATGATAAAGAAGATTCAAAGAGAGTGAGATGCCAGCTCCTTTCATTCAGTCAGTAGCTTCAAACATTTCTGGACGTTTTTCAATGGCAAAAATCAATGAATATTGTAAATGCACAAACAGTAATATCTCCACATTGCAAGGTGCAATTCTGAAATTTTTTGCTTTTTCCTGCTAATCCTAGCATGATAAAGAAGATTCAAAGAGAGTGAGATGCCAGCTCCTTTCATTCAGTCAGTAGCTTGAAACATTTCTGGATGTTTTTCAATGGCAAAAATCAATGAATATTGTAAATGCACAAACAGTAATATCTCCACATTGCAAGGTGCAATTCTGAAATTTTTTGCTTTTTCCTGCTAATCCTAGCATGATAAAGAAGATTCAAAGAGAGTGAGATGCCAGCTCCTTTCATTCAGTCAGTAGCTTCAAACATTTCTGGACGTTTTTCAATGGCAAAAATCAATGAATATTGTAAATGCACAAACAGTAATATCTCCACATTGCAAGGTGCAATTCTGAAATGTTTTGCTTTTTCCTGCTAATCCTAGCATGATAAAGAAGATTCAAAGAGAGTGAGATGCCAGCTCCTTTCATTCAGTCAGTAGCTTCAAACATTTCTGGACGTTTTTCAATTACAAAAATCAATGAATATTGCAAATGCACAATCAGTAATATCTCCACATTGCAAGGTGCAATTCTGAAATTTTTTGCTTTTTCCTGCTAATCCTAGCATGATAAAGAAGATTCAAAGAGAGTGAGATGCCAGCTCCTTTCATTCAGTCAGTAGCTTCAAACATTTCTGGACGTTTTTCAATGGCAAAAATCAATGAATATTGTAAATGCACAAACCGTAATATCTCCACATTGCAAGGTGCAATTCTGAAATTTTTTGCTTTTTCCTGCTAATCCTAGCATGATAAAGAAGATTCAAAGAGAGTGAGATGCCAGCTCCTTTCATTCAGTCAGTAGCTGCAAACATTTCTGGACGTTTTTCAATGGCAAAAATCAATGAATATTGTAAATGCACAAACAGTAATATCTCCACATTGCAAGGTGCAATTCTGAAATTTTTTGCTTTTTCCTGCTAATCCTAGCATGATAAAGAAGATTCAAAGAGAGTGAGATGCCAGCTCCTTTCATTCAGTCAGTAGCTTCAAACATTTCTGGACGTTTTTCAATGGCAAAAATCAATGAATATTGTAAATGCACAAACAGTAATATCTCCACATTGCAAGGTGCAATTCTGAAATTTTTTGCTTTTTCCTGCTAATCCTAGCATGATAAAGAAGATTCAAAGAGAGTGAGATGCCAGCTCCTTTCATTCAGTCAGTAGCTTCAAACATTTCTGGACGTTTTTCAATGGCAAAAATCAATGAATATTATAAATGCACAAACAGTAATATCTCCACATTGCAAGGTGCAATTCTGAAATTTTTTGCTTTTTCCTGCTAATCCTAGCATGATAAAGAAGATTCAAAGAGAGTGAGATGCCAGCTCCTTTCATTCAGTCAGTAGCTTCAAACATTTCTGGACGTTTTTCAATGGCAAAAATCAATGAATATTGTAAATGCACAAACAGTAATATCTCCACATTGCAAGGTGCAATTCTGAAATTTTTTGCTTTTTCCTGCTAATCCTAGCATGATAAAGAAGATTCAAAGAGAGTGAGATGCCAGCTCCTTTCATTCAGTCAGTAGCTTCAAACATTTCTGGACGTTTTTCAATGGCAAAAATCAATGAATATTGTAAATGCACAAACAGTAATATCTCCACATTGCAAGGTGCAATTCTGAAATTTTTTGCTTTTTCCTGCTAATCCTAGCATGATAAAGAAGATTCAAAGAGAGTGAGATGCCAGCTCCTTTCATTCAGTCAGTAGCTTCAAACATTTCTGGTATATGAATAACATGATATTTTTCAATGGCTAAAATCAATGAATATTGTAAATGCACAAACAGTAATATCTCCACATTGCAAGGTGCAATTCTGAAATTTTTTGCTTTTTCCTGCTAATCCTAGCATGATAAAGAAGATTCAAAGAGAGTGAGATGCCAGCTCCTTTCATTCAGTCAGTAGCTTCAAACATTTCTGGACGTTTTTCAATGGCAAAAATCAATGAATATTGTAAATGCACAATCAGTAATATCTCCACATTGCAAGGTGCAATTCTGAAATTTTTTGCTTTTTCCTGCTAATCCTAGCATGATAAAGAAGATTCAAAGAGAGTGAGATGCCAGCTCCTTTCATTCAGTCAGTAGCTTCAAACATTTCTGGACATTTTTCAATGGCAAAAATCAATGAATATTGTAAATGCACAAACAGTAATATCTCCACATTGCAAGGTGCAATTCTGAAATTTTTTGCTTTTTCCTGCTAATCCTAGCATGATAAAGAAGATTCAAAGAGTGTGAGATGCCAGCTCCTTTCATTCAGTCAGTAGCTTCAAACATTTCTGGACGTTTTTCAATGGCAAAAATCAATGAATATTGTAAATGCACAAACAGTAATATCTCCACATTGCAAGGTGCAATTCTGAAATTTTTTGCTTTTTCCTGCTAATCCTAGCATGATAAAGAAGATTCAAAGAGAGTGAGATGCCAGCTCCTTTCATTCAGTCAGTAGCTTCAAACATTTCTGGTATATGAATAACATGATGTTTTTCAATGGCAAAAATCAATGAATATTGTAAATGCACAAACAGTAATATCTCCACATTGCAAGGTGCAATTCTGAAATTTTTTGCTTTTTCCTGCTAATCCTAGCATGATAAAGAAGATTCAAAGAGAGTGAGATGCCAGCTCCTTTCATTCAGTCAGTAGCTTCAAACATTTCTGGACGTTTTTCAATGGCAAAAATCAATGAATATTGTAAATGCACAAACAGTAATATCTCCACATTGCAAGGTGCAATTCTGAAATTTTTTGCTTTTTCCTGCTAATCCTAGCATGATAAAGAAGATTCAAAGAGAGTGAGATGCCAGCTCCTTTCATTCAGTCAGTAGCTTCAAACATTTCTGGACGTTTTTCAATGACAAAAATCAATGAATATTGTAAATGCACAAACAGTAATATCTCCACATTGCAAGGTGCAATTCTGAAATTTTTTGCTTTTTCCTGCTAATCCTAGCATGATAAAGAAGATTCAAAGAGAGTGAGATGCCAGCTCCTTTCATTCAGTCAGTAGCTTCAAACATTTCTGGACGTTTTTCAATGGCAAAAATCAATGAATATTGTAAATGCACAAACAGTAATATCTCCACATTGCAAGGTGCAATTCTGAAATTTTTTGCTTTTTCCTGCTAATCCTAGCATGATAAAGAAGATTCAAAGAGAGTGAGATGCCAGCTCCTTTCATTCAGTCAGTAGCTTCAAACATTTCTGGATGTTTTTCAATGGCAAAAATCAATGAATATTGTAAATGCACAAACAGTAATATCTCCACATTGCAAGGTGCAATTCTGAAATTTTTTGCTTTTTCCTGCTAATCCTAGCATGATAAAGAAGATTCAAAGAGAGTGAGATGCCAGCTCCTTTCATTCAGTCAGTAGCTTCAAACATTTCTGGACGTTTTTCAATGGCAAAAATCAATGAATATTGTAAATGCACAAACAGTAATATCTCCACATTGCAAGGTGCAATTCTGAAATTTTTTGCTTTTTCCTGCTAATCCTAGCATGATAAAGAAGATTCAAAGAGAGTGAGATGCCAGCTCCTTTCATTCAGTCAGTAGCTTCAAACATTTCTGGACGTTTTTCAATGGCAAAAATCAATGAAGATTGTAAATGCACAAACAGTAATATCTCCACATTGCAAGGTGCAATTCTGAAATTTTTTGCTTTTTCCTGCTAATCCTAGCATGATAAAGAAGATTCAAAGAGAGTGAGATGCCAGCTCCTTTCATTCAGTCAGTAGCTTCAAACATTTCTGGACGTTTTTCAATGGCAAAAATCAATGAATATTGTAAATGCACAAACAGTAATATCTCCACATTGCAAGGTGCAATTCTGAAATTTTTTGCTTTTTCCTGCTAATCCTAGCATGATAAAGAAGATTCAAAGAGAGTGAGATGCCAGCTCCTTTCATTCAGTCAGTAGCTTCAAACATTTCTGGACGTTTTTCAATGGCAAAAATCAATGAAGATTGTAAATGCACAAACAGTAATATCTCCACATTGCAAGGTGCAATTCTGAAATTTTTTGCTTTTTCCTGCTAATCCTAGCATGATAAAGAAGATTCAAAGAGAGTGAGATGCCAGCTCCTTTCATTCAGTCAGTAGCTTCAAACATTTCTGGACGTTTTTCAATGGCAAAAATCAATGAATATTGTAAATGCACAAACAGTAATATCTCCACATTGCAAGGTGCAATTCTGAAATTTTTTGCTTTTTCCTGCTAATCCTAGCATGATAAAGAAGATTCAAAGAGAGTGAGATGCCAGCTCCTTTCATTCAGTCAGTAGCTTCAAACATTTCTGGTATATGAATAACATGATGTTTTTCAATGGCAAAAATCAATGAATATTGTAAATGCACAAACAGTAATATCTCCACATTGCAAGGTGCAATTCTGAAATTTTTTGCTTTTTCCTGCTAATCCTAGCATGATAAAGAAGATTCAAAGAGAGTGAGATGCCAGCTCCTTTCATTCAGTCAGTAGCTTCAAACATTTCTGGACGTTTTTCAATGGCAAAAATCAATGAATATTGTAAATGCACAAACAGTAATATCTCCACATTGCAAGGTGCAATTCTGAAATTTTTTGCTTTTTCCTGCTAATCCTAGCATGATAAAGAAGATTCAAAGAGAGTGAGATGCCAGCTCCTTTCATTCAGTCAGTAGCTTCAAACATTTCTGGACGTTTTTCAATGGCAAAAATCAATGAATATTGTAAATGCACAAACAGTAATATCTCCACATTGCAAGGTGCAATTCTGAAATGTTTTGCTTTTTCCTGCTAATCCTAGCATGATAAAGAAGATTCAAAGAGAGTGAGATGCCAGCTCCTTTCATTCAGTCAGTAACTTCAAACATTTCTGGACGTTTTTCAATGGCAAAAATCAATGAATATTGTAAATGCACAAACAGTAATATCTCCACATTGCAAGGTGCAATTCTGAAATTTTTTGCTTTTTCCTGCTAATCCTAGCATGATAAAGAAGATTCAAAGAGAGTGAGATGCCAGCTCCTTTCATTCAGTCAGTAGCTTCAAACATTTCTGGTATATGAATAACATGATGTTTTTCAATGGCAAAAATCAATGAATATTGTAAATGCACAAACAGTAATATCTCCACATTGCAAGGTGCAATTCTGAAATTTTTTGCTTTTTCCTGCTAATCCTAGCATGATAAAGAAGATTCAAAGAGAGTGAGATGCCAGCTCCTTTCATTCAGTCAGTAGCTTCAAACATTTCTGGACGTTTTTCAATGGCAAAAATCAATGAATATTGTAAATGCACAAACAGTAATATCTCCACATTGCAAGGTGCAATTCTGAAATTTTTTGCTTTTTCCTGCTAATCCTAGCATGATAAAGAAGATTCAAAGAGAGTGAGATGCCAGCTCCTTTCATTCAGTCAGTAGCTTCAAACATTTCTGGACGTTTTTCAATGGCAAAAATCAATGAATATTGTAAATGCACAAACAGTAATATCTCCACATTGCAAGGTGCAATTCTGAAATTTTTTGCTTTTTCCTGCTAATCCTAGCATGATAAAGAAGATTCAAAGAGAGTGAGATGCCAGCTCCTTTCATTCAGTCAGTAGCTTCAAACATTTCTGGACGTTTTTCAATGGCAAAAATCAATGAAGATTGTAAATGCACAAACAGTAATATCTCCACATTGCAAGGTGCAATTCTGAAATTTTTTGCTTTTTCCTGCTAATCCTAGCATGATAAAGAAGATTCAAAGAGAGTGAGATGCCAGCTCCTTTCATTCAGTCAGTAGCTTCAAACATTTCTGGACGTTTTTCAATGGCAAAAATCAATGAATATTGTAAATGCACAAACAGTAATATCTCCACATTGCAAGGTGCAATTCTGAAATTTTTTGCTTTTTCCTGCTAATCCTAGCATGATAAAGAAGATTCAAAGAGAATGAGATGCCAGCTCCTTTCATTCAGTCAGTAGCTTCAAACATTTCTGGACGTTTTTCAATGGCAAAAATCAATGAATATTGTAAATGCACAAACAGTAATATCTCCACATTGCAAGGTGCAATTCTGAAATGTTTTGCTTTTTCCTGCTAATCCTAGCATGATAAAGAAGATTCAAAGAGAGTGAGATGCCAGCTCCTTTCATTCAGTCAGTAGCTTCAAACATTTCTGGACGTTTTTCAATGGCAAAAATCAATGAATATTGTAAATGCACAAACAGTAATATCTCCACATTGCAAGGTGCAATTCTGAAATTTTTTGCTTTTTCCTGCTAATCCTAGCATGATAAAGAAGATTCAAAGAGAGTGAGATGCCAGCTCCTTTCATTCAGTCAGTAGCTTCAAACATTTCTGGTATATGAATAACATGATGTTTTTCAATGGCAAAAATCAATGAATATTGTAAATGCACAAACAGTAATATCTCCACATTGCAAGGTGCAATTCTGAAATTTTTTGCTTTTTCCGGCTAATCCTAGCATGATAAAGGAGATTCAAAGAGAGTGAGATGCCAGCTCCTTTCATTCAGTCAGTAGCTTCAAACATTTCCGGACGTTTTTCAATGGCAAAAATCAATGAATATTGTAAATGCACAAACAGTAATATCTCCACATTGCAAGGTGCAATTCTGAAATTTTTTGCTTTTTCCTGCTAATCCTAGCATGATAAAGAAGATTCAAAGAGAGTGAGATGCCAGCTCCTTTCATTCAGTCAGTAGCTTCAAACATTTCTGGTATATGAATAACATGATGTTTTTCAATGGCAAAAATCAATGAATATTGTAAATGCACAAACAGTAATATCTCCACATTGCAAGGTGCAATTCTGAAATTTTTTGCTTTTTCCTGCTAATCCTAGCATGATAAAGAAGATTCAAAGAGAGTGAGATGCCAGCTCCTTTCATTCAGTCAGTAGCTTCAAACATTTCTGGACGTTTTTCAATGGCAAAAATCAATGAATATTGTAAATGCACAAACAGTAATATCTCCACATTGCAAGGTGCAATTCTGAAATTTTTTGCTTTTTCCTGCTAATCCTAGCATGATAAAGAAGATTCAAAGAGAGTGAGATGCCAGCTCCTTTCATTCACTCAGTAGCTTCAAACATTTCTGGTATATGAATAACATGATGTTTTTCAATGGCAAAAATCAATGAATATTGTAAATGCACAAACAGTAATATCTCCACATTGCAAGGTGCAATTCTGAAATTTTTTGCTTTTTCCTGCTAATCCTATCATGACAAAGAAGATTCAAAGAGAGTGAGATGCCAGCTCCTTTCATTCAGTCAGTAGCTTCAAACATTTCTGGTATATGAATAACATGATGTTTTTCAATGGCAAAAATCAACGAATATTGTAAATGCACAAACAGTAATATCTCCACATTGCAAGGTGCAATTCTGAAATTTTTTGCTTTTTCCTGCTAATCCTAGCATGATAAAGAAGATTCAAAGAGAGTGAGATGCCAGCTCCTTTCATTCAGTCAGTAGCTTCAAACATTTCTGGACGTTTTTCAATGGCAAAAATCAATGAATATTGTTAATGCACAAACAGTAATATCTCCACATTGCAAGGTGCAATTCTGAAATTTTTTGCTTTTTCCTGCTAATCCTAGCATGATAAAGAAGATTCAAAGAGAGTGAGATGCCAGCTCCTTTCATTCAGTCAGTAGCTTCAAACATTTCCGGACGTTTTTCAATGGCAAAAATCAATGAATATTGTAAATGCACAAACAGTAATATCTCCACATTGCAAGGTGCAATTCTGAAATTTTTTGCTTTTTCCTGCTAATCCTAGCATGATAAAGAAGATTCAAAGAGAGTGAGATGCCAGCTCCTTTCATTCAGTCAGTAGCTTCAAACATTTCTGGACGTTTTTCAATGGCAAAAATCAATGAATATTGTAAATGCACAAACAGTAATATCTCCACATTGCAAGGTGCAATTCTGAAATTTTTTGCTTTTTCCTGCTAATCCTAGCATGATAAAGAAGATTCAAAGAGAGTGAGATGCCAGCTCCTTTCATTCAGTAAGTAGCTTCAAACATTTCCGGACGTTTTTCAATGGCAAAAATCAATGAATATTGTAAATGCACAAACAGTAATATCTCCACATTGCAAGGTGCAATTCTGAAATTTTTTGCTTTTTCCTGCTAATCCTAGCATGATAAAGAAGATTCAAAGAGAGTGAGATGCCAGCTCCTTTCATTCAGTCAGTAGCTTCAAACATTTCTGGTATATGAATAACATGATGTTTTTCAATGGCAAAAATCAATGAATATTGTAAATGCACAAACAGTAATATCTCCACATTGCAAGGTGCAATTCTGAAATTTTTTTGCTTTTTCCTGCTAATCCTAGCATGATAAAGAAGATTCAAAGAGAGTGAGATGCCAGCTCCTTTCATTCAGTCAGTAGCTTCAAACATTTCCGGACGTTTTTCAATGGCAAAAATCAATGAATATTGTAAATGCACAAACAGTAATATCTCCACATTGCAAGGTGCAATTCTGAAATTTTTTGCTTTTTCCTGCTAATCCTAGCATGATAAAGAAGATTCAAAGAGAGTGAGATGCCAGCTCCTTTCATTCAGTCAGTAGCTTCAAACATTTCTGGTATATGAATAACATGATGTTTTTCAATGGCAAAAATCAATGAATATTGTAAATGCACAAACAGTAATATCTCCACATTGCAAGGTGCAATTCTGAAATTTTTTGCTTTTTCCTGCTAATCCTAGCATGATAAAGAAGATTCAAAGAGAGTGAGATGCCAGCTCCTTTCATTCAGTCAGTAGCTTCAAACATTTCTGGACGTTTTTCAATGGCAAAAATCAATGAATATTGTAAATGCACAAACAGTAATATCTCCACATTGCAAGGTGCAATTCTGAAATTTTTTGCTTTTTCCTGCTAATCCTAGCATGATAAAGAAGATTCAAAGAGAGTGAGATGCCAGCTCCTTTCATTCACTCAGTAGCTTCAAACATTTCTGGTATATGAATAACATGATGTTTTTCTTTCAATATCAAAAATCAATGAATATTGTAAATGCACAAACAGTAATATCTCCACATTGCAAGGTGCAATTCTGAAATTTTTTGCTTTTTCCTGCTAATCCTAGCATGACAAAGAAGATTCAAAGAGAGTGAGATGCCAGCTCCTTTCATTCAGTCAGTAGCTTCAAACATTTCTGGTATATGAATAACATGATGTTTTTCAATGGCAAAAATCAATGAATATTGTAAATGCACAAACAGTAATATCTCCACATTGCAAGGTGCAATTCTGAAATTTTTTGCTTTTTCCTGCTAATCCTATCATGACAAAGAAGATTCAAAGAGAGTGAGATGCCAGCTCCTTTCATTCAGTCAGTAGCTTCAAACATTTCTGGTATATGAATAACATGATGTTTTTCAATGGCAAAAATCAACGAATATTGTAAATGCACAAACAGTAATATCTCCACATTGCAAGGTGCAATTCTGAAATTTTTTGCTTTTTCCTGCTAATCCTAGCATGATAAAGAAGATTCAAAGAGAGTGAGATGCCAGCTCCTTTCATTCAGTCAGTAGCTTCAAACATTTCTGGACGTTTTTCAATGGCAAAAATCAATGAATATTGTTAATGCACAAACAGTAATATCTCCACATTGCAAGGTGCAATTCTGAAATTTTTGGCTTTTTCCTGCTAATCCTAGCATGATAAAGAAGATTCAAAGAGAGTGAGATGCCAGCTCCATTCATTCAGTCAGTAGCTTCAAACATTTCCGGACGTTTTTCAATGGCAAAAATCAATGAATATTGAAAAAATGCACAAACAGTAATATCTCCACATTGCAAGGTGCAATTCTGAAATTTTTTGCTTTTTCCTGCTAATCCTAGCATGATAAAGAAGATTCAAAGAGAGTGAGATGCCAGCTCCTTTCATTCAGTCAGTAGCTTCAAACATTTCTGGACGTTTTTCAATGGCAAAAATCAATGAATATTGTAAATGCACAAACAGTAATATCTCCACATTGCAAGGTGCAATTCTGAAATTTTTTGCTTTTTCCTGCTAATCCTAGCATGATAAAGAAGATTCAAAGAGAGTGAGATGCCAGCTCCTTTCATTCAGTCAGTAGCTTCAAACATTTCCGGACGTTTTTCAATGGCAAAAATCAATGAATATTGTAAATGCACAAACAGTAATATCTCCACATTGCAAGGTGCAATTCTGAAATTTTTTGCTTTTTCCTGCTAATCCTAGCATGATAAAGAAGATTCAAAGAGAGTGAGATGCCAGCTCCTTTCATTCAGTCAGTAGCTTCAAACATTTCTGGTATATGAATAACATGATGTTTTTCAATGGCAAAAATCAATGAATATTGTAAATGCACAAACAGTAATATCTCCACATTGCAAGGTGCAATTCTGAAATTTTTTGCTTTTTCCTGCTAATCCTAGCATGATAAAGAAGATTCAAAGAGTGTGAGATGCCAGCTCCTTTCATTCAGTCAGTAGCTTCAAACATTTCTGGACGTTTTTCAATGGCAAAAATCAATGAATATTGTAAATGCACAAACAGTAATATCTCCACATTGCAAGGTGCAATTCTGAAATTTTTTGCTTTTTCCTGCTAATCCTAGCATGATAAAGAAGATTCAAAGAGAGTGAGATGCCAGCTCCTTTCATTCAGTCAGTAGCTTCAAACATTTCTGGTATATGAATAACATGATGTTTTTCAATGGCAAAAATCAATGAATATTGTAAATGCACAAACAGTAATATCTCCACATTGCAAGGTGCAATTCTGAAATTTTTTGCTTTTTCCTGCTAATCCTAGCATGATAAAGAAGATTCAAAGAGAGTGAGATGCCAGCTCCTTTCATTCAGTCAGTAGCTTCAAACATTTCTGGACGTTTTTCAATGGCAAAAATCAATGAATATTGTAAATGCACAAACAGTAATATCTCCACATTGCAAGGTGCAATTCTGAAATTTTTTGCTTTTTCCTTCTAATCCTAGCATGATAAAGAAGATTCAAAGAGAGTGAGATGCCAGCTCCTTTCATTCAGTCAGTAGCTTCAAACATTTCTGGACGTTTTTCAATGACAAAAATCAATGAATATTGTAAATGCACAAACAGTAATATCTCCACATTGCAAGGTGCAATTCTGAAATTTTTTGCTTTTTCCTGCTAATCCTAGCATGATAAAGAAGATTCAAAGAGAGTGAGATGCCAGCTCCTTTCATTCAGTCAGTAGCTTCAAACATTTCTGGACGTTTTTCAATGGCAAAAATCAATGAATATTGTAAATGCACAAACAGTAATATCTCCACATTGCAAGGTGCAATTCTGAAATTTTTTGCTTTTTCCTGCTAATCCTAGCATGATAAAGAAGATTCAAAGAGAGTGAGATGCCAGCTCCTTTCATTCAGTCAGTAGCTTCAAACATTTCTGGATGTTTTTCAATGGCAAAAATCAATGAATATTGTAAATGCACAAACAGTAATATCTCCACATTGCAAGGTGCAATTCTGAAATTTTTTGCTTTTTCCTGCTAATCCTAGCATGATAAAGAAGATTCAAAGAGAGTGAGATGCCAGCTCCTTTCATTCAGTCAGTAGCTTCAAACATTTCTGGACGTTTTTCAATGGCAAAAATCAATGAATATTGTAAATGCACAAACAGTAATATCTCCACATTGCAAGGTGCAATTCTGAAATTTTTTGCTTTTTCCTGCTAATCCTAGCATGATAAAGAAGATTCAAAGAGAGTGAGATGCCAGCTCCATTCATTCAGTCAGTAGCTTCAAACATTTCTGGACGTTTTTCAATGGCAAAAATCAATGAAGATTGTAAATGCACAAACAGTAATATCTCCACATTGCAAGGTGCAATTCTGAAATTTTTTGCTTTTTCCTGCTAATCCTAGCATGATAAAGAAGATTCAAAGAGAGTGAGATGCCAGCTCCTTTCATTCAGTCAGTAGCTTCAAACATTTCTGGACGTTTTTCAATGGCAAAAATCAATGAAGATTGTAAATGCACAAACAGTAATATCTCCACATTGCAAGGTGCAATTCTGAAATTTTTTGCTTTTTCCTGCTAATCCTAGCATGATAAAGAAGATTCAAAGAGAGTGAGATGCCAGCTCCTTTCATTCAGTCAGTAGCTTCAAACATTTCTGGACGTTTTTCAATGGCAAAAATCAATGAATATTGTAAATGCACAAACAGTAATATCTCCACATTGCAAGGTGCAATTCTGAAATTTTTTGCTTTTTCCTGCTAATCCTAGCATGATAAAGAAGATTCAAAGAGAGTGAGATGCCAGCTCCTTTCATTCAGTCAGTAGCTTCAAACATTTCTGGATGTTTTTCAATGGCAAAAATCAATGAATATTGTAAATGCACAAACAGTAATATCTCCACATTGCAAGGTGCAATTCTGAAATTTTTTGCTTTTTCCTGCTAATCCTAGCATGATAAAGAAGATTCAAAGAGAGTGAGATGCCAGCTCCTTTCATTCAGTCAGTAGCTTCAAACATTTCTGGACGTTTTTCAATGGCAAAAATCAATGAATATTGTAAATGAACAAACAGTAATATCTCCACATTGCAAGGTGCAATTCTGAAATTTTTTGCTTTTTCCTGCTAATCCTAGCATGATAAAGAAGATTCAAAGAGAGTGAGATGCCAGCTCCTTTCATTCAGTCAGTAGCTTCAAACATTTCTGGACGTTTTTCAATGGCAAAAATCAATGAATATTGTAAATGCACAAACAGTAATATCTCCACATTGCAAGGTGCAATTCTGAAATTTTTTGCTTTTTCCTGCTAATCCTAGCATGATAAAGAAGATTCAAAGAGAGTGAGATGCCAGCTCCTTTCATTCAGTCAGTAACTTCAAACATTTCTGGACGTTTTTCAATGGCAAAAATCAATGAATATTGTAAATGCACAAACAGTAATATCTCCACATTGCAAGGTGCAATTCTGAAATTTTTTGCTTTTTCCTGCTAATCCTAGCATGATAAAGAAGATTCAAAGAGAGTGAGATGCCAGCTCCTTTCATTCAGTCAGTAGCTTCAAACATTTCTGGTATATGAATAACATGATGTTTTTCAATGGCAAAAATCAATGAATATTGTAAATGCACAAACAGTAATATCTCCACATTGCAAGGTGCAATTCTGAAATTTTTTGCTTTTTCCTGCTAATCCTAGCATGATAAAGAAGATTCAAAGAGAGTGAGATGCCAGCTCCTTTCATTCAGTCAGTAGCTTCAAACATTTCTGGACGTTTTTCAATGGCAAAAATCAATGAATATTGTAAATGCACAAACAGTAATATCTCCACATTGCAAGGTGCAATTCTGAAATTTTTTGCTTTTTCCTGCTAATCCTAGCATGATAAAGAAGATTCAAAGAGAGTGAGATGCCAGCTCCTTTCATTCAGTCAGTAGCTTCAAACATTTCTGGACGTTTTTCAATGGCAAAAATCAATGAATATTGTAAATGCACAAACAGTAATATCTCCACATTGCAAGGTGCAATTCTGAAATTTTTTGCTTTTTCCTGCTAATCCTAGCATGATAAAGAAGATTCAAAGAGAGTGAGATGCCAGCTCCTTTCATTCAGTCAGTAGCTTCAAACATTTCTGGACGTTTTTCAATGGCAAAAATCAATGAATATTGTAAATGCACAAACAGTAATATCTCCACATTGCAAGGTGCAATTCTGAAATTTTTTGCTTTTTCCTGCTAATCCTAGCATGATAAAGAAGATTCAAAGAGAGTGAGATGCCAGTTCCTTTCATTCAGTCAGTAGCTTCAAACATTTCTGGACGTTTTTCAATGGCAAAAATCAATGAATATTGTAAATGCACAAACAGTAATATCTCCACATTGCAAGGTGCAATTCTGAAATTTTTTGCTTTTTCCTGCTAATCCTAGCATGATAAAGAAGATTCAAAGAGAATGAGATGCCAGCTCCTTTCATTCAGTCAGTAGCTTCAAACATTTCTGGACGTTTTTCAATGGCAAAAATCAATGAATATTGTAAATGCACAAACAGTAATATCTCCACATTGCAAGGTGCAATTCTGAAATTTTTTGCTTTTTCCTGCTAATCCTAGCATGATAAAGAAGATTCAAAGAGAGTGAGATGCCAGCTCCTTTCATTCAGTCAGTAGCTTCAAACATTTCTGGTATATGAATAACATGATGTTTTTCAATGGCAAAAATCAATGAATATTGTAAATGCACAAACAGTAATATCTCCACATTGCAAGGTGCAATTCTGAAATTTTTTGCTTTTTCCTGCTAATCCTAGCATGATAAAGGAGATTCAAAGAGAGTGAGATGCCAGCTCCTTTCATTCAGTCAGTAGCTTCAAACATTTCCGGACGTTTTTCAATGGCAAAAATCAATGAATATTGTAAATGCACAAACAGTAATATCTCCACATTGCAAGGTGCAATTCTGAAATTTTTTGCTTTTTCCTGCTAATCCTAGCATGATAAAGAAGATTCAAAGAGAGTGAGATGCCAGCTCCTTTCATTCAGTCAGTAGCTTCAAACATTTCTGGTATATGAATAACATGATGTTTTTCAATGGCAAAAATCAATGAATATTGTAAATGCACAAACAGTAATATCTCCACATTGCAAGGTGCAATTCTGAAATTTTTTGCTTTTTCCTGCTAATCCTAGCATGATAAAGAAGATTCAAAGAGAGTGAGATGCCAGCTCCTTTCATTCAGTCAGTAGCTTCAAACATTTCTGGACGTTTTTCAATGGCAAAAATCAATGAATATTGTAAATGCACAAACAGTAATATCTCCACATTGCAAGGTGCAATTCTGAAATTTTTTGCTTTTTCCTGCTAATCCTAGCATGATAAAGAAGATTCAAAGAGAGTGAGATGCCAGCTCCTTTCATTCACTCAGTAGCTTCAAACATTTCTGGTATATGAATAACATGATGTTTTTCAATGGCAAAAATCAATGAATATTGTAAATGCACAAACAGTAATATCTCCACATTGCAAGGTGCAATTCTGAAATTTTTTGCTTTTTCCTGCTAATCCTATCATGACAAAGAAGATTCAAAGAGAGTGAGATGCCAGCTCCTTTCATTCAGTCAGTAGCTTCAAACATTTCTGGTATATGAATAACATGATGTTTTTCAATGGCAAAAATCAACGAATATTGTAAATGCACAAACAGTAATATCTCCACATTGCAAGGTGCAATTCTGAAATTTTTTGCTTTTTCCTGCTAATCCTAGCATGATAAAGAAGATTCAAAGAGAGTGAGATGCCAGCTCCTTTCATTCAGTCAGTAGCTTCAAACATTTCTGGACGTTTTTCAATGGCAAAAATCAATGAATATTGTTAATGCACAAACAGTAATATCTCCACATTGCAAGGTGCAATTCTGAAATTTTTTGCTTTTTCCTGCTAATCCTAGCATGATAAAGAAGATTCAAAGAGAGTGAGATGCCAGCTCCTTTCATTCAGTCAGTAGCTTCAAACATTTCCGGACGTTTTTCAATGGCAAAAATCAATGAATATTGTAAATGCACAAACAGTAATATCTCCACATTGCAAGGTGCAATTCTGAAATTTTTTGCTTTTTCCTGCTAATCCTAGCATGATAAAGAAGATTCAAAGAGAGTGAGATGCCAGCTCCTTTCATTCAGTCAGTAGCTTCAAACATTTCTGGACGTTTTTCAATGGCAAAAATCAATGAATATTGTAAATGCACAAACAGTAATATCTCCACATTGCAAGGTGCAATTCTGAAATTTTTTGCTTTTTCCTGCTAATCCTAGCATGATAAAGAAGATTCAAAGAGAGTGAGATGCCAGCTCCTTTCATTCAGTCAGTAGCTTCAAACATTTCCGGACGTTTTTCAATGGCAAAAATCAATGAATATTGTAAATGCACAAACAGTAATATCTCCACATTGCAAGGTGCAATTCTGAAATTTTTTGCTTTTTCCTGCTAATCCTAGCATGATAAAGAAGATTCAAAGAGAGTGAGATGCCAGCTCCTTTCATTCAGTCAGTAGCTTCAAACATTTCTGGTATATGAATAACATGATGTTTTTCAATGGCAAAAATCAATGAATATTGTAAATGCACAAACAGTAATATCTCCACATTGCAAGGTGCAATTCTGAAATTTTTTTGCTTTTTCCTGCTAATCCTAGCATGATAAAGAAGATTCAAAGAGAGTGAGATGCCAGCTCCTTTCATTCAGTCAGTAGCTTCAAACATTTCCGGACGTTTTTCAATGGCAAAAATCAATGAATATTGTAAATGCACAAACAGTAATATCTCCACATTGCAAGGTGCAATTCTGAAATTTTTTGCTTTTTCCTGCTAATCCTAGCATGATAAAGAAGATTCAAAGAGAGTGAGATGCCAGCTCCTTTCATTCAGTCAGTAGCTTCAAACATTTCTGGTATATGAATAACATGATGTTTTTCAATGGCAAAAATCAATGAATATTGTAAATGCACAAACAGTAATATCTCCACATTGCAAGGTGCAATTCTGAAATTTTTTGCTTTTTCCTGCTAATCCTAGCATGATAAAGAATATTCAAAGAGAGTGAGATGCCAGCTCCTTTCATTCAGTCAGTAGCTTCAAACATTTCTGGACGTTTTTCAATGGCAAAAATCAATGAATATTGTAAATGCACAAACAGTAATATCTCCACATTGCAAGGTGCAATTCTGAAATTTTTTGCTTTTTCCTGCTAATCCTAGCATGATAAAGAAGATTCAAAGAGAGTGAGATGCCAGCTCCTTTCATTCACTCAGTAGCTTCAAACATTTCTGGTATATGAATAACATGATGTTTTTCTTTCAATATCAAAAATCAATGAATATTGTAAATGCACAAACAGTAATATCTCCACATTGCAAGGTGCAATTCTGAAATTTTTTGCTTTTTCCTGCTAATCCTAGCATGACAAAGAAGATTCAAAGAGAGTGAGATGCCAGCTCCTTTCATTCAGTCAGTAGCTTCAAACATTTCTGGTATATGAATAACATGATGTTTTTCAATGGCAAAAATCAATGAATATTGTAAATGCACAAACAGTAATATCTCCACATTGCAAGGTGCAATTCTGAAATTTTTTGCTTTTTCCTGCTAATCCTATCATGACAAAGAAGATTCAAAGAGAGTGAGATGCCAGCTCCTTTCATTCAGTCAGTAGCTTCAAACATTTCTGGTATATGAATAACATGATGTTTTTCAATGGCAAAAATCAACGAATATTGTAAATGCACAAACAGTAATATCTCCACATTGCAAGGTGCAATTCTGAAATTTTTTGCTTTTTCCTGCTAATCCTAGCATGATAAAGAAGATTCAAAGAGAGTGAGATGCCAGCTCCTTTCATTCAGTCAGTAGCTTCAAACATTTCTGGACGTTTTTCAATGGCAAAAATCAATGAATATTGTTAATGCACAAACAGTAATATCTCCACATTGCAAGGTGCAATTCTGAAATTTTTGGCTTTTTCCTGCTAATCCTAGCATGATAAAGAAGATTCAAAGAGAGTGAGATGCCAGCTCCTTTCATTCAGTCAGTAGCTTCAAACATTTCCGGACGTTTTTCAATGGCAAAAATCAATGAATATTGTAAATGCACAAACAGTAATATCTCCACATTGCAAGGTGCAATTCTGAAATTTTTTGCTTTTTCCTGCTAATCCTAGCATGATAAAGAAGATTCAAAGAGAGTGAGATGCCAGCTCCTTTCATTCAGTCAGTAGCTTCAAACATTTCTGGACGTTTTTCAATGGCAAAAATCAATGAATATTGTAAATGCACAAACAGTAATATCTCCACATTGCAAGGTGCAATTCTGAAATTTTTTGCTTTTTCCTGCTAATCCTAGCATGATAAAGAAGATTCAAAGAGAGTGAGATGCCAGCTCCTTTCATTCAGTCAGTAGCTTCAAACATTTCCGGACGTTTTTCAATGGCAAAAATCAATGAATATTGTAAATGCACAAACAGTAATATCTCCACATTGCAAGGTGCAATTCTGAAATTTTTTGCTCTTTCCTGCTAATCCTAGCATGATAAAGAAGATTCAAAGAGAGTGAGATGCCAGCTCCTTTCATTCAGTCAGTAGCTTCAAACATTTCTGGTATATGAATAACATGATGTTTTTCAATGGCAAAAATCAATGAATATTGTAAATGCACAAACAGTAATATCTCCACATTGCAAGGTGCAATTCTGAAATTTTTTTGCTTTTTCCTGCTAATCCTAGCATGATAAAGAAGATTCAAAGAGAGTGAGATGCCAGCTCCTTTCATTCAGTCAGTAGCTTCAAACATTTCCGGACGTTTTTCAATGGCAAAAATCAATGAATATTGTAAATGCACAAACAGTAATATCTCCACATTGCAAGGTGCAATTCTGAAATTTTTTGCTTTTTCCTGCTAATCCTAGCATGATAAAGAAGATTCAAAGAGAGTGAGATGCCAGCTCCTTTCATTCAGTCAGTAGCTTCAAACATTTCTGGTATATGAATAACATGATGTTTTTCAATGGCAAAAATCAATGAATATTGTAAATGCACAAACAGTAATATCTCCACATTGCAAGGTGCAATTCTGAAATTTTTTGCTTTTTCCTGCTAATCCTAGCATGATAAAGAAGATTCAAAGAGAATGAGATGCCAGCTCCTTTCATTCAGTCAGTAGCTTCAAACATTTCTGGACGTTTTTCAATGGCAAAAATCAATGAATATTGTAAATGCACAAACAGTAATATCTCCACATTGCAAGGTGCAATTCTGAAATTTTTTGCTTTTTCCTGCTAATCCTAGCATGATAAAGAAGATTCAAAGAGAGTGAGATGCCAGCTCCTTTCATTCACTCAGTAGCTTCAAACATTTCTGGTATATGAATAACATGATGTTTTTCAATGGCAAAAATCAATGAATATTGTAAATGCACAAACAGTAATATCTCCACATTGCAAGGTGCAATTCTGAAATTTTTTGCTTTTTCCTGCTAATCCTAGCATGACAAAGAAGATTCAAAGAGAGTGAGATGCCAGCTCCTTTCATTCAGTCAGTAGCTTCAAACATTTCTGGTATATGAATAACATGATGTTTTTCAATGGCAAAAATCAACGAATATTGTAAATGCACAAACAGTAATATCTCCACATTGCAAGGTGCAATTCTGAAATTTTTTGCTTTTTCCTGCTAATCCTAGCATGATAAAGAAGATTCAAAGAGAGTGAGATGCCAGCTCCTTTCATTCAGTCAGTAGCTTCAAACATTTCTGGACGTTTTTCAATGGCAAAAATCAATGAATATTGTTAATGCACAAACAGTAATATCTCCACATTGCAAGGTGCAATTCTGAAATTTTTTGCTTTTTCCTGCTAATCCTAGCATGATAAAGAAGATTCAAAGAGAGTGAGATGCCAGCTCCTTTCATTCAGTCAGTAGCTTCAAACATTTCCGGACGTTTTTCAATGGCAAAAATCTATGAATATTGTAAATGCACAAACAGTAATATCTCCACATTGCAAGGTGCAATTCTGAAATTTTTTGCTTTTTCCTGCTAATCCTAGCATGATAAAGAAGATTCAAAGAGAGTGAGATGCCAGCTCCTTTCATTCAGTCAGTAGCTTCAAACATTTCTGGACGTTTTTCAATGGCAAAAATCAATGAATATTGTAAATGCACAAACAGTAATATCTCCACATTGCAAGGTGCAATTCTGAAATTTTTTGCTTTTTCCTGCTAATCCTAGCATGATAAAGAAGATACAAAGAGAGTGAGATGCCAGCTCCTTTCATTCAGTCAGTAGCTTCAAACATTTCCGGACGTTTTTCAATGGCAAAAATCAATGAATATTGTAAATGCACAAACAGTAATATCTCCACATTGCAAGGTGCAATTCTGAAATTTTTTGCTTTTTCCTGCTAATCCTAGCATGATAAAGAAGATTCAAAGAGAGTGAGATGCCAGCTCCTTTCATTCAGTCAGTAGCTTCAAACATTTCTGGTATATGAATAACATGATGTTTTTCAATGGCAAAAATCAATGAATATTGTAAATGCACAAACAGTAATATCTCCACATTGCAAGGTGCAATTCTGAAATTTTTTGCTTTTTCCTGCTAATCCTAGCATGATAAAGAAGATTCAAAGAGAGTGAGATGCCAGCTCCTTTCATTCAGTCAGTAGCTTCAAACATTTCTGGACGTTTTTCAATGGCAAAAATCAATGAATATTGTAAATGCACAAACAGTAATATCTCCACATTGCAAGGTGCAATTCTGAAATTTTTTGCTTTTTCCTGCTAATCCTAGCATGATAAAGAAGATTCAAAGAGAGTGAGATGCCAGCTCCTTTCATTCAGTCAGTAGCTTCAAACATTTCTGGTATATGAATAACATGATGTTTTTCAATGGCAAAAATCAATGAATATTGTAAATGCACAAACAGTAATATCTCCACATTGCAA
>NW_027366630.1:0-68664 GCF_046119375.1 Phyllobates terribilis | reverse complement strand
GATAAAGAAGATTCAAAGAGAGTGAGATGCCAGCTCCTTTCATTCTGTCAGTAGCTTCAAACATTTCTGGACGTTTTTCAATGGCAAAAATCAATGAATATTGTAAATGCACAAACAGTAATATCTCCACATTGCAAGGTGCAATTCTGAAATTTTTTGCTTTTCCTGCTAATCCTAGCATGATAAAGAAGATTCAAAGAGAGTGAGATGCCAGGCTCCTTTCATTCAGTCAGTAGCTTCAAACATTTCTGGTAATTTTTCAATGGCAAAAATCAATGAATATTGTAAATGCACAAACAGTAATATCTCCACATTGCAAGGTGCAATTCTGAAATTTTTTGCTTTTTCCTGCTAATCCTAGCATGATAAAGAAGATTCAAAGAGAGTGAGATGCCAGCTCCTTTCATTCAGTCAGTAGCTTCAAACATTTCTGGATATGAATAACATGTGATCTTTTTCAATGGCAAAAATCAATGAATATTGTAAATGCACAAACAGTAATATCTCCACATTGCAAGGTGCAATTCTGAAATTTTTTGCTTTTTCCTGCTAATCCTAGCATGATAAAGAAGAATCAAAGAGAGTGAGATGCCAGCTCCTTTCATTCAGTCAGTAGCTTCAAACATTTCTGGACGTTTTTCAATGGCAAAAATCAATGAATATTGTAAATGCACAAACAGTAATATCTCCACATTGCAAGGTGCAATTCTGAAATTTTTTGCTTTTTCCTGCTAATCCTAGCATGATAAAGAAGATTCAAAAAGAGTGAGATGCCAGCTCCTTTCATTCAGTCAGTAGCTTCAAACATTTCTGGACGTTTTTCAATGGCAAAAATCAATGAATATTGTAAATGCACAAACAGTAATATCTCCACATTGCAAGGTGCAATTCTGAAATTTTTTGCTTTTTCCTGCTAATCCTAGCATGATAAAGAAGATTCAAAGAGAGTGAGATGCCAGCTCCTTTCATTCAGTCAGTAGCTTCAAACATTTCTGGACGTTTTTCAATGGCAAAAATCAATGAATATTGTAAATGCACAAACAGTAATATCTCCACATTGCAAGGTGCAATTCTGAAATTTTTTGCTTTTTCCTGCTAATCCTAGCATGATAAAGAAGATTCAAAGAGAGTGAGATGCCGGCTCCTTTCATTCAGTCAGTAGCTTCAAAACATTTCTGGTATATGAATAACATGATGTTTTCAATGGCAAAAATCAATGAATATTGTAAATGCACAAACAGTAATATCTCCACATTGCAAGGTGCAATTCTGAAATTTTTTGCTTTTTCCTGCTAATCCTAGCATGATAAAGAAGATTCAAAGAGAGTGAGATGCCAGCTCCTTTCATTCAGTCAGTAGCTTCAAACATTTCTGGTATACAGTATATTGATAAACATAATGCTTTTCAATGGCAAAAATCAATGAATATTGTAAATGCACAAACAGTAATATCTCCACATTGCAAGGTGCAATTCTGAAATTTTTTGCTTTTTTCCTGCTAATCCTAGCATGATAAAGAAGAATCAAAGAGAGTGAGATGCCAGCTCCTTTCATTCAGTCAGTAGCTTCAAACATTTCTGGACGTTTTTCAATGGCAAAAATCAATGAATATTGTAAATGCACAAACAGTAATATCTCCACATTGCAAGGTGCAATTCTGAAATTTTTTGCTTTTTCCTGCTAATCCTAGCATGATAAAGAAGATTCAAAGAGAGTGAGATGCCAGCTCCTTTCATTCAGTCAGTAGCTTCAAACATTTCTGGACGTTTTTCAATGGCAAAAATCAATGAATATTGTAAATGCACAAACAGTAATATCTCCACATTGCAAGGTGCAATTCTGAAATTTTTTGCTTTTTCCTGCTAATCCTAGCATGATAAAGAAGATTCAAAGAGAGTGAGATGCCAGCTCCTTTCATTCAGTCAGTAGCTTCAAACATTTCTGGTATATGAATAACATGATGTTTTTCAATGGCAAAAATCAATGAATATTGTAAATGCACAAACAGTAATATCTCCACATTGCAAGGTGCAATTCTGAAATTTTTTTGCTTTTTCCTGCTAATCCTAGCATGATAAAGAAGATTCAAAGAGAGTGAGATGCCAGCTCCTTTCATTCAGTCAGTAGCTTCAAACATTTCTGGACGTTTTTCAATGGCAAAAATCAATGAATATTGTAAATGCACAAACAGTAATATCTCCACATTGCAAGGTGCAATTCTGAAATTTTTTGCTTTTTCCTGCTAATCCTAGCATGATAAAGAAGATTCAAAGAGAGTGAGATGCCAGCTCCTTTCATTCAGTCAGTAGCTTCAAACATTACTGGACGTTTTTCAATGGCAAAAATCAATGAATATTGTAAATGCACAAACAGTAATATCTCCACATTGCAAGGTGCAATTCTGAAATTTTCTGCTTTTTCCTGCTAATCCTAGCATGATAAAGAAGATTCAAAGAGAGTGAGATGCCAGCTCCTTTCATTCAGTCAGTAGCTTCAAACATTTCTGGTATATGAATAACATGATGTTTTTCAATGGCAAAAATCAATGAATATTGTAAATGCACAAACAGTAATATCTCCACATTGCAAGGTGCAATTCTGAATTTTTTTGCTTTTTCCTGCTTATCCTAGCATGATAAAGAAGATTCAAAGAGAGTGAGATGTCAGCTCCTTTCATTCAGTCAGTAGCTTCAAACATTTCTGGACATTTTTCAATGGCAAAAATCAATGAATATTGTAAATGCACAAACAGTAATATCTTCACATTGCAAGGTGCAATTCTGAAATTTTTTGCTTTTTCCTGCTAAACCTTGCATGATAAAGAAGATTCAAAGAGAGTGAGATGCCAGCTCCTTTCATTCAGTCAGTAGCTTCAAACATTTCTGGACGTTTTTCAATGGCAAAAATCAATGAATATTGTAAATGCACAAACAGTAATATCTCCACATTGCAAGGTGCAATTCTGAAATTTTTTGCTTTTTCCTGCTAATCCTAGCATGATAAAGAAGATTCAAAGAGAGTGAGATGCCAGCTCCTTTCATTCAGTCAGTAGCTTCAAACATTTCTGGACGTTTTTCAATGGCAAAAATCAATGAATATTGTAAATGCACAAACAGTAATATCTCCACATTGCAAGGTGCAATTCTGAAATGTTTTGCTTTTTCCTGCTAATCCTAGCATGATAAAGAAGATTCAAAGAGAGTGAGATGCCAGCTCCTTTCATTCAGTCAGTAGCTTCAAACATTTCTGGACGTTTTTCAATGGCAAAAATCAATGAATATTGTAAATGCACAAACAGTAATATCTCCACATTGCAAGGTGCAATTCTGAAATTTTTTGCTTTTTCCTGCTAATCCTAGCATGATAAAGAAGATTCAAAGAGAGTGAGATGCCAGCTCCTTTCATTCAGTCAGTAGCTTCAAACATTTCTGGACGTTTTTCAATGGCAAAAATCAATGAATATTGTAAATGCACAAACAGTAATATCTCCACATTGCAAGGTGCAATTCTGAAATTTTTTGCTTTTTCCTGCTAATCCTAGCATGATAAAGAAGATTCAAAGAGAGTGAGATGCCAGCTCCTTTCATTCAGTCAGTAGCTTCAAACATTTCTGGACGTTTTTCAATGGCAAAAATCAATGAATATTGTAAATGCACAAACAGTAATATCTCCACATTGCAAGGTGCAATTCTGAAATTTTTTGCTTTTTCCTGCTAATCCTAGCATGATAAAGAAGATTCAAAGAGAGTGAGATGCCCAGCTCCTTTCATTCAGTCAGTAGCTTCAAACATTTCTGGTATATGAATAACATGATGCTTTTCAATGGCAAAAATCAATGAATATTGTAAATGCACAAACAGTAATATCTCCACATTGCAAGGTGCAATTCTGAAATTTTTTGCTTTTTCCTGCTAATCCTAGCATGATAAAGAAGATTCAAAGAGAGTGAGATGCCAGCTCCTTTCATTCAGTCAGTAGCTTCAAACATTTCTGGACGTTTTTCAATGGCAAAAATCAATGAATATTATAAATGCACAAACAGTAATATCTCCACATTGCAAGGTGCAATTCTGAAATTTTTTGCTTTTTCCTGCTAATTCTAGCATGATAAAGAAGAATCAAAGAGAGTGAGATGCCAGCTCCTTTCATTCAGTCAGTAGCTTCAAACATTTCTGGACGTTTTTCAATGGCAAAAATCAATGAATATTGTAAATGCACAAACAGTAATATCTCCACATTGCAAGGTGCAATTCTGAAATTTTTTGCTTTTTCCTGCTAATCCTAGCATGAAAAAGAAGATTCAAAGAGAGTGAGATGCCAGCTCCTTTCATTCAGTCAGTAGCTTCAAACATTTCTGGACGTTTTTCAATGGCAAAAATCAATGAATATTGTAAATGCACAAACAGTAATATCTCCACATTGCAAGGTGCAATTCTGAAATTTTTTGCTTTTTCCTGCTAATCCTAGCATGATAAAGAAGATTCAAAGAGAGTGAGATGCCAGCTCCTTTCATTCAGTCAGTAGCTTCAAACATTTCTGGTATATGAATAACATGATGTTTTTCAATGGCAAAAATCAATGAATATTGTAAATGCACAAACAGTAATATCTCCACATTGCAAGGTGCAATTCTGAAATTTTTTGCTTTTTCCTGCTAATCCTAGCATGATAAAGAAGATTCAAAGAGAGTGAGATGCCAGCTCCTTTCATTCAGTCAGTAGCTTCAAACATTTCTGGACGTTTTTCAATGGCAAAAATCAATGAATATTGTAAATGCACAAACAGTAATATCTCCACATTGCAAGGTGCAATTCTGAAATTTTTTGCTTTTTCCTGCTAATCCTAGCATGATAAAGAAGATTCAAAGAGAGTGAGATGCCAGCTCCTTTCATTCAGTCAGTAGCTTCAAACATTTCTGGACGTTTTTCAATGGCAAAAATCAATGAATATTGTAAATGCACAAACAGTAATATCTCCACATTGCAAGGTGCAATTCTGAAATTTTCTGCTTTTTCCTGCTAATCCTAGCATGATAAAGAAGATTCAAAGAGAGTGAGATGCCAGCTCCTTTCATTCAGTCAGTAGCTTCAAACATTTTTGGTATATGAATAACATGATGTTTTTCAATGGCAAAAATCAATGAATATTGTAAATGCACAAACAGTAATATCTCCACATTGCAAGGTGCAATTCTGAATTTTTTTGCTTTTTCCTGCTAATCCTAGCATGATAAAGAAGATTCAAAGAGAGTGAGATGCCAGCTCCTTTCATTCAGTCAGTAGCTTCAAACATTTCTGGACATTTTTCAATGGCAAAAATCAATGAATATTGTAAATGCACAAACAGTAATATCTCCACATTGCAAGGTGCAATTCTGAAATTTTTTGCTTTTTCCTGCTAAACCTTGCATGATAAAGAAGATTCAAAGAGAGTGAGATGCCAGCTCCTTTCATTCAGTCAGTAGCTTCAAACATTTCTGGTATATGAATAACATTTTGTTTTTCAATGGCAAAAATCAATGAATATTGTAAATGCACAAACAGTAATATCTCCACATTGCAAGGTGCAATTCTGAAATTTTTTGCTTTTTCCTGCTAATCCTAGCATGATAAAGAAGATTCAAAGAGAGTGAGATGCCAGCTCCTTTCATTCAGTCAGTAGCTTCAAACATTTCTGGACGTTTTTCAATGGCAAAAATCAATGAATATTGTAAATGCACAAACAGTAATATCTCCACATTGCAAGGTGCAATTCTGAAATTGTTTGCTTTTTCCTGCTAATCCTAGCATGATAAAGAAGATTCAAAGAGAGTGAGATGCCAGCTCCTTTCATTCAGTCAGTAGCTTCAAACATTTCTGGACGTTTTTCAATGGCAAAAATCAATGAATATTGTAAATGCACAAACAGTAATATCTCCACATTGCAAGGTGCAATTCTGAAATTTTTTGCTTTTTCCTGCTAATCCTAGCATGATAAAGAAGATTCAAAGAGAGTGAGATGCCAGCTCCTTTCATTCAGTCAGTAGCTTCAAACATTTCTGGACGTTTTTCAATGGCAAAAATCAATGAATATTGTAAATGCACAAACAGTAATATCTCCACATTGCAAGGTGCAATTCTGAAATTTTTTGCTTTTTCCTGCTAATCCTAGCATGATAAAGAAGATTCAAAGAGAGTGAGATGCCAGCTCCTTTCATTCAGTCAGTAGCTTCAAACATTTCTGGACGTTTTTCAATGCAAAAATCAATGAATATTGTAAATGCACAAACAGTAATATCTCCACATTGCAAGGTGCAATTCTGAAATTTTTTGCTTTTTCCTGCTAATCCTAGCATGATAAAGAAGATTCAAAGAGAGTGAGATGCCAGCTCCTTTCATTCAGTCAGTAGCTTCAAACATTTCTGGACGTTTTTCAATGGCAAAAATCAATGAATATTGTAAATGCACAAACAGTAATATCTCCACATTGCAAGGTGCAATTCTGAATTTTTTTGCTTTTTCCTGCTAATCCTAGCATGATAAAGAAGATTCAAAGAGAGTGAGATGCCAGCTCCTTTCATTCAGTCAGTAGCTTCAAACATTTCTGGACGTTTTTCAATGGCAAAAATCAATGAATATTGTAAATGCACAAACAGTAATATCTCCACATTGCAAGGTGCAATTCTGAAATTTTTTGCTTTTTCCTGCTAATCCTAGCATGATAAAGAAGATTCAAAGAGAGTGAGATGCCAGCTCCTTTCATTCAGTCAGTAGCTTCAAACATTTCTGGACGTTTTTCAATGGCAAAAATCAATGAATATTGTAAATGCACAAACAGTAATATCTCCACATTGCAAGGTGCAATTCTGAAATTTTTTGCTTTTTCCTGCTAATCCTAGCATGATAAAGAAGATTCAAAGAGAGTGAGATGCCAGCTCCTTTCATTCAGTCAGTAGCTTCAAACATTTCTGGACGTTTTTCAATGGCAAAAATCAATGAATATTGTAAATGCACAAACAGTAATATCTCCACATTGCAAGGTGCAATTCTGAAATTTTTTGCTTTTTCCTGCTAATCCTAGCATGATAAAGAAGATTCAAAGAGAGTGAGATGCCAGCTCCTTTCATTCAGTCAGTAGCTTCAAACATTTCTGGTATATGAATAACATGATGTTTTTCAAAGGCAAAAATCAATGAATATTGTAAATGCACAAACAGTAATATCTCCACATTGCAAGGTGCAATTCTGAAATTTTTTGCTTTTTCCTGCTAATCCTAGCATGGTAAAGAAGATTCAAAGAGAGTGAGATGCCAGCTCCTTTCATTCAGTCAGTAGCTTCAAACATTTCTGGACGTTTTTCAATGGCAAAAATCAATGAATATTGTAAATGCACAAACAGTAATATCTCCACATTGCAAGGTGCAATTCTGAAATTTTTTGCTTTTTCCTGCTAATCCTAGCATGATAAAGAAGATTCAAAGAGAGTGAGATGCCAGCTCCTTTCATTCAGTCAGTAGCTTCAAACATTTCTGGACGTTTTTCAATGGCAAAAATCAATGAATATTGTAAATGCACAAACAGTAATATCTCCACATTGCAAGGTGCAATTCTGAAATTTTTTGCTTTTTCCTGCTAATCCTAGCATGATAAAGAAGATTCAAAGAGAGTGAGATGCCAGCTCCTTTCATTCAGTCAGTAGCTTCAAACATTTCTGGACGTTTTTCAAAGGCAAAAATCAATGAATATTGTAAATGCACAAACAGTAATATCTCCACATTGCAAGGTGCAATTCTGAAATTTTTTGCTTTTTCCTGCTAATCCTAGCATGATAAAGAAGATTCAAAGAGAGTGAGATGCCAGCTCCTTTCATTCAGTCAGTAGCTTCAAACATTTCTGGTATATGAATAACATGATGTTTTTCAATGGCAAAAATCAATGAATATTGTAAATGCACAAACAGTAATATCTCCACATTGCAAGGTGCAATTCTGAAATTTTTTGCTTTTTCCTGCTAATCCTAGCATGATAAAGAAGATTCAAAGAGAGTGAGATGCCAGCTCCTTTCATTCAGTCAGTAGCTTCAAACATTTCTGGACGTTTTTCAATGGCAAAAATCAATGAATATTGTAAATGCACAAACAGTAATATCTCCACATTGCAAGGTGCAATTCTGAAATTTTCTGCTTTTTCCTGCTAATCCTAGCATGATAAAGAAGATTCAAAGAGAGTGAGATGCCAGCTCCTTTCATTCAGTCAGTAGCTTCAAACATTTCTGGTATATGAATAACATGATGTTTTTCAATGGCAAAAATCAATGAATATTGTAAATGCACAAACAGTAATATCTCCACATTGCAAGGTGCAATTCTGAAATTTTTTGCTTTTTCCTGCTAATCCTAGCATGATAAAGAAGATTCAAAGAGAGTGAGATGCCAGCTCCTTTCATTCAGTCAGTAGCTTCAAACATTTCTGGACGTTTTTCAATGGCAAAAATCAATGAATATTGTAAATGCACAAACAGTAATATCTCCACATTGCAAGGTGCAATTCTGAAATTGTTTGCTTTTTCCTGATAATCCTAGCATGATAAAGAAGATTCAAAGAGAGTGAGATGCCAGCTCCTTTCATTCAGTCAGTAGCTTCAAACATTTCTGGACGTTTTTCAATGGCAAAAATCAATGAATATTGTAAATGCACAAACAGTAATATCTCCACATTGCAAGGTGCAATTCTGAAATTTTTTGCTTTTTCCTGCTAATCCTAGCATGATAAAGAAGATTCAAAGAGAGTGAGATGCCAGCTCCTTTCATTCAGTCAGTAGCTTCAAACATTTCTGGACGTTTTTCAATGGCAAAAATCAATGAATATTGTAAATGCACAAACAGTAATATCTCCACATTGCAAGGTGCAATTCTGAAATTTTTTGCTTTTTCCTGCTAATCCTAGCATGATAAAGAAGATTCAAAGAGAGTGAGATGCCAGCTCCTTTCATTCAGTCAGTAGCTTCAAACATTTCTGGACGTTTTTCAATGGCAAAAATCAATGAATATTGTAAATGCACAAACAGTAATATCTCCACATTGCAAGGTGCAATTCTGAAATTTTTTGCTTTTTCCTGCTAATCCTAGCATGATAAAGAAGATTCAAAGAGAGTGAGATGCCAGCTCCTTTCATTCAGTCAGTAGCTTCAAACATTTCTGGACGTTTTTCAATGGCAAAAATCAATGAATATTGTAAATGCACAAACAGTAATATCTCCACATTGCAAGGTGCAATTCTGAATTTTTTTGCTTTTTCCTGCTAATCCTAGCATGATAAAGAAGATTCAAAGAGAGTGAGATGCCAGCTCCTTTCATCCAGTCAGTAGCTTCAAACATTTCTGGACGTTTTTCAATGGCAAAAATCAATGAATATTGTAAATGCACAAACAGTAATATCTCCACATTGCAAGGTGCAATTCTGAAATTTTTTGCTTTTTCCTGCTAATCCTAGCATGATAAAGAAGATTCAAAGAGAGTGAGATGCCAGCTCCTTTCATTCAGTCAGTAGCTTCAAACATTTCTGGTATATGAATAACATGATGTTTTTCAAAGGCAAAAATCAATGAATATTGTAAATGCACAAACAGTAATATCTCCACATTGCAAGGTGCAATTCTGAATTTTTTTGCTTTTTCCTGCTAATCCTAGCATGATAAAGAAGATTCAAAGAGAGTGAGATGCCAGCTCCTTTCATTCAGTCAGTAGCTTCAAACATTTCTGGACGTTTTTCAATGGCAAAAATCAATGAATATTGTAAATGCACAAACAGTAATATCTCCACATTGCAAGGTGCAATTCTGAATTTTTTTGCTTTTTCCTGCTAATCCTAGCATGATAAAGAAGATTCAAAGAGAGTGAGATGCCAGCTCCTTTCGTTCAGTCAGTAGCTTCAAACATTTCTGGACGTTTTTCAATGGCAAAAATCAATGAATATTGTAAATGCACAAACGGTAATATCTCCACATTGCAAGGTGCAATTCTGAAATTTTTTGCTTTTTCCTGCTAATCCTAGCATGATAAAGAAGATTCAAAGAGAGTGAGATGCCAGCTCCTTTCATTCAGTCAGTAGCTTCAAACATTTCTGGACGTTTTTCAATGGCAAAAATCAATGAATATTGTAAATGCACAAACAGTAATATCTCCACATTGCAAGGTGCAATTCTGAAATTTTTTGCTTTCTCCTGCTAATCCTAGCATGATAAAGAAGATTCAAAGAGAGTGAGATGCCAGCTCCTTTCATTCAGTCAGTAGCTTCAAACATTTCTGGACGTTTTTCAATGGCAAAAATCAATGAATATTGTAAATGCACAAACAGTAATATCTCCACATTGCAAGGTGCAATTCTGAAATTTTTTGCTTTTTCCTGCTAATCCTAGCATGATAAAGAAGATTCAAAGAGAGTGAGATGCCAGCTCCTTTCATTCAGTCAGTAGCTTCAAACATTTCTGGACGTTTTTCAATGGCAAAAATCAATGAATATTGTAAATGCACAAACAGTAATATCTCCACATTGCAAGGTGCAATTCTGAAATTTTTTGCTTTTTCCTGCTAATCCTAGCATGATAAAGAAGATTCAAAGAGAGTGAGATGCCAGCTCCTTTCATTCAGTCAGTAGCTTCAAACATTTCTGGTATATGAATAACATGATGTTTTTCAATGGCAAAAATCAATGAATATTGTAAATGCACAAACAGTAATATCTCCACATTGCAAGGTGCAATTCTGAAATTTTTTGCTTTTTCCTGCTAATCCTAGCATGATAAAGAAGATTCAAAGAGAGTGAGATGCCAGCTCCTTTCATTCAGTCAGTAGCTTCAAACATTTCTGGACGTTTTTCAATGGCAAAAATCAATGAATATTGTAAATGCACAAACAGTAATATCTCCACATTGCAAGGTGCAATTCTGAAATTTTCTGCTTTTTCCTGCTAATCCTAGCATGATAAAGAAGATTCAAAGAGAGTGAGATGCCAGCTCCTTTCATTCAGTCAGTAGCTTCAAACATTTCTGGTATATGAATAACATGATGTTTTTCAATGGCAAAAATCAATGAATATTGTAAATGCACAAACAGTAATATCTCCACATTGCAAGGTGCAATTCTGAAATTTTTTGCTTTTTCCTGCTAATCCTAGCATGATAAAGAAGATTCAAAGAGAGTGAGATGCCAGCTCCTTTCATTCAGTCAGTAGCTTCAAACATTTCTGGACGTTTTTCAATGGCAAAAATCAATGAATATTGTAAATGCACAAACAGTAATATCTCCACATTGCAAGGTGCAATTCTGAAATTGTTTGCTTTTTCCTGATAATCCTAGCATGATAAAGAAGATTCAAAGAGAGTGAGATGCCAGCTCCTTTCATTCAGTCAGTAGCTTCAAACATTTCTGGACGTTTTTCAATGGCAAAAATCAATGAATATTGTAAATGCACAAACAGTAATATCTCCACATTGCAAGGTGCAATTCTGAAATTTTTTGCTTTTTCCTGCTAATCCTAGCATGATAAAGAAGATTCAAAGAGAGTGAGATGCCAGCTCCTTTCATTCAGTCAGTAGCTTCAAACATTTCTGGACGTTTTTCAATGGCAAAAATCAATGAATATTGTAAATGCACAAACAGTAATATCTCCACATTGCAAGGTGCAATTCTGAAATTTTTTGCTTTTTCCTGCTAATCCTAGCATGATAAAGAAGATTCAAAGAGAGTGAGATGCCAGCTCCTTTCATTCAGTCAGTAGCTTCAAACATTTCTGGACGTTTTTCAATGGCAAAAATCAATGAATATTGTAAATGCACAAACAGTAATATCTCCACATTGCAAGGTGCAATTCTGAAATTTTTTGCTTTTTCCTGCTAATCCTAGCATGATAAAGAAGATTCAAAGAGAGTGAGATGCCAGCTCCTTTCATTCAGTCAGTAGCTTCAAACATTTCTGGACGTTTTTCAATGGCAAAAATCAATGAATATTGTAAATGCACAAACAGTAATATCTCCACATTGCAAGGTGCAATTCTGAATTTTTTTGCTTTTTCCTGCTAATCCTAGCATGATAAAGAAGATTCAAAGAGAGTGAGATGCCAGCTCCTTTCATTCAGTCAGTAGCTTCAAACATTTCTGGAAGTTTTTCAATGGCAAAAATCAATGAATATTGTAAATGCACAAACAGTAATATCTCCACATTGCAAGGTGCAATTCTGAAATTTTTTGCTTTTTCCTGCTAATCCTAGCATGATAAAGAAGATTCAAAGAGAGTGAGATGCCAGCTCCTTTCATTCAGTCAGTAGCTTCAAACATTTCTGGTATATGAATAACATGATGTTTTTCAAAGGCAAAAATCAATGAATATTGTAAATGCACAAACAGTAATATCTCCACATTGCAAGGTGCAATTCTGAATTTTTTTGCTTTTTCCTGCTAATCCTAGCATGATAAAGAAGATTCAAAGAGAGTGAGATGCCAGCTCCTTTCATTCAGTCAGTAGCTTCAAACATTTCTGGACGTTTTTCAATGGCAAAAATCAATGAATATTGTAAATGCACAAACAGTAATATCTCCACATTGCAAGGTGCAATTCTGAATTTTTTTGCTTTTTCCTGCTAATCCTAGCATGATAAAGAAGATTCAAAGAGAGTGAGATGCCAGCTCCTTTCGTTCAGTCAGTAGCTTCAAACATTTCTGGACGTTTTTCAATGGCAAAAATCAATGAATATTGTAAATGCACAAACAGTAATATCTCCACATTGCAAGGTGCAATTCTGAAATTTTTTGCTTTTTCCTGCTAATCCTAGCATGATAAAGAAGATTCAAAGAGAGTGAGATGCCAGCTCCTTTCATTCAGTCAGTAGCTTCAAACATTTCTGGACGTTTTTCAATGGCAAAAATCAATGAATATTGTAAATGCACAAACAGTAATATCTCCACATTGCAAGGTGCAATTCTGAAATTTTTTGCTTTCTCCTGCTAATCCTAGCATGATAAAGAAGATTCAAAGAGAGTGAGATGCCAGCTCCTTTCATTCAGTCAGTAGCTTCAAACATTTCTGGACGTTTTTCAATGGCAAAAATCAATGAATATTGTAAATGCACAAACAGTAATATCTCCACATTGCAAGGTGCAATTCTGAAATTTTTTGCTTTTTCCTGCTAATCCTAGCATGATAAAGAAGATTCAAAGAGAGTGAGATGCCAGCTCCTTTCATTCAGTCAGTAGCTTCAAACATTTCTGGTATATGAATAACATGATGTTTTTCAAAGGCAAAAATCAATGAATATTGTAAATGCACAAACAGTAATATCTCCACATTGCAAGGTGCAATTCTGAAATTTTTTGCTTTTTCCTGCTAATCCTAGCATGATAAAGAAGATTCAAAGAGAGTGAGATGCCAGCTCCTTTCATTCAGTCAGTAGCTTCAAACATTTCTGGACGTTTTTCAATGGCAAAAATCAATGAATATTGTAAATGCACAAACAGTAATATCTCCACATTGCAAGGTGCAATTCTGAAATTTTTTGCTTTTTCCTGCTAATCCTAGCATGATAAAGAAGATTCAAAGAGAGTGAGATGCCAGCTCCTTTCATTCAGTCAGTAGCTTCAAACATTTCTGGACGTTTTTCAATGGCAAAAATCAATGAATATTGTAAATGCACAAACAGTAATATCTCCACATTGCAACGTGCAATTCTGAAATTTTTTGCTTTTTCCTGCTAATCCTAGCATGATAAAGAAGATTCAAAGAGAGTGAGATGCCAGCTCCTTTCATTCAGTCAGTAGCTTCAAACATTTCTGGACGTTTTTCAATGGCAAAAATCAATGAATATTGTAAATGCACAAACAGTAATATCTCCACATTGCAAGGTGCAATTCTGAAATTTTTTGCTTTTTCCTGCTAATCCTAGCATGATAAAGAAGATTCAAAGAGAGTGAGATGCCAGCTCCTTTCATTCAGTCAGTAGCTTCAAACATTTCTGGACGTTTTTCAATGGCAAAAATCAATGAATATTGTAAATGCACAAACAGTAATATCTCCACATTGCAAGGTGCAATTCTGAAATTTTTTGCTTTTTCCTGCTAATCCTAGCATGATAAAGAAGATTCAAAGAGAGTGAGATGCCAGCTCCTTTCATTCAGTCAGTAGCTTCAAACATTTCTGGACGTTTTTCAATGGCAAAAATCAATGAATATTGTAAATGCACAAACAGTAATATCTCCACATTGCAAGGTGCAATTATGACATTTTTTGCTTTCTCCTGCTAATCCTAGCATGATAAAGAAGATTCAAAGAGAGTGAGATGCCAGCTCCTTTCATTCAGTCAGTAGCTTCAAACATTTCTGGACGTTTTTCAATGGCAAAAATCAATGAATATTGTAAATGCACAAACAGTAATATCTCCAGATTGCAAGGTGCAATTCTGATATTTTTTGCTTTTTCCTGCTAATCCTAGCATGATAAAGAAGATTCAAAGAGAGTGAGATGCCAGCTCCTTTCATTCAGTCAGTAGCTTCAAACATTTCTGGTATATGAATAACATGATGTTTTTCAATGGCAAAAATCAATGAATATTGTAAATGCACAAACAGTAATATCTCCACATTGCAAGGTGCAATTCTGAAATTTTTTGCTTTTTCCTGCTAATCCTAGCATGATAAAGAAGATTCAAAGAGAGTGAGATGCCAGCTCCTTTCATTCAGTCAGTAGCTTCAAACATTTCTGGACGTTTTTCAATGGCAAAAATCAATGAATATTGTAAATGCACAAACAGTAATATCTCCACATTGCAAGGTGCAATTCTGAAATTTTTTGCTTTTTCCTGCTAATCCTAGCATGATAAAGAAGGTTCAAAGAGAGTGAGATGCCAGCTCCTTTCATTCAGTCAGTAGCTTCAAACATTTCTGGACGTTTTTCAATGGCAAAAATCAATGAATATTGTAAATGCACAAACAGTAATATCTCCACATTGCAAGGTGCAATTCTGAAATTTTTTGCTTTTTCCTGCTAATCCTAGCATGATAAAGAAGATTCAAAGAGAGTGAGATGCCAGCTCCTTTCATTCAGTCAGTAGCTTCAAACATTTCTGGACGTTTTTCAATGGCAAAAATCAATGAATATTGTAAATGCACAAACAGTAATATCTCCACATTGCAAGGTGTAATTCTGAAATTTTTTGCTTTTTCCTGCTAATCCTAGCATGATAAAGAAGATTCAAAGAGAGTGAGATGCCAGCTCCTTTCATTCAGTCAGTAGCTTCAAACATTTCTGGACGTTTTTCAATGGCAAAAATCAATGAATATTGTAAATGCACAAACAGTAATATCTCCACATTGCAAGGTGCAATTCTGAAATTTTTTGCTTTTTCCTGCTAATACTAGCATGATAAAGAAGATTCAAAGAGAGTGAGATGCCAGCTCCTTTCATTCAGTCAGTAGCTTCAAACATTTCTGGACGTTTTTCAATGGCAAAAATCAATGAATATTGTAAATGCACAAACAGTAATATCTCCACATTGCAAGGTGCAATTCTGAAATTTTTTGCTTTTTCCTGCTAATCCTAGCATTATAAAGAAGATTCAAAGAGAGTGAGATGCCGGCTCCTTTCATTCAGTCAGTAGCTTCAAACATTTCTGGTATATGAATAACATGATGTTTTTCAATGGCAAAAATCAATGAATATTGTAAATGCACAAACAGTAATATCTCCACATTGCAAGGTGCAATTCTGAAATTTTTTGCTTTTTCCTGCTAATCCTAGCATGATAAAGAAGATTCAAAGAGAGTGAGATGCCAGCTCCTTTCCTTCAGTCAGTAGCTTCAAACATTTCTGGACGTTTTTCAATGGCAAAAATCAATGAATATTGTAAATGCACAAACAGTAATATCTCCACATTGCAAGGTGCAATTCTGAAATTTTTTGCTTTTTCCTGCTAATCCTAGCATGATAAAGAAGAATCAAAGAGAGTGAGATGCCAGCTCCTTTCATTCAGTCAGTAGCTTCAAACATTTCTGGACGTTTTTCAATGGCAAAAATCAATGAATATTGTAAATGCACAAACAGTAATATCTCCACATTGCAAGGTGCAATTCTGAAATTTTTTGCTTTTTCCTGCTAATCCTAGCATGATAAAGAAGATTCAAAGAGAGTGAGATGCCAGCTCCTTTCATTCAGTCAGTAGCTTCAAACATTTCTGGACGTTTTTCAATGGCAAAAATCAATGAATATTGTAAATGCACAAACAGTAATATCTCCACATTGCAAGGTGCAATTCTGAAATTTTTTGCTTTTTCCTGCTAATCCTAGCATGATAAAGAAGATTCAAAGAGAGTGAGATGCCAGCTCCTTTCATTCAGTCAGTAGCTTCAAACATTTCTGGTATATGAATAACATGATGTTTTTCAATGGCAAAAATCAATGAATATTGTAAATGCACAAACAGTAATATCTCCACATTGCAAGGTGCAATTCTGAAATTTTTTGCTTTTTCCTGCTAATCCTAGCATGATAAAGAAGATTAAAAGAGAGTGAGATGCCAGCTCCTTTCATTCAGTCAGTAGCTTCAAACATTTCTGGACGTTTTTCAATGGCAAAAATCAATGAATATTGTAAATGCACAAACAGTAATATCTCCACATTGCAAGGTGCAATTCTGAAATTTTTTGCTTTTTCCTGCTAATCCTAGCATGATAAAGAAGATTCAAAGAGAGTGAGATGCCAGCTCCTTTCATTCAGTCAGTAGCTTCAAACATTTCTGGTATATGAATAACATGATGTTTTTCAATGGCAAAAATCAATGAATATTGTAAATGCACAAACAGTAATATCTCCACATTGCAAGGTGCAATTCTGAAATTTTTTGCTTTTTCCTGCTAATCCTAGCATGATAAAGAAGATTCAAAGAGAGTGAGATGCCAGCTCCTTTCATTCAGTCAGTAGCTTCAAACATTTCTGGACGTTTTTCAATGGCAAAAATCAATGAATATTGTAAATGCACAAACAGTAATATCTCCACATTGCAAGGTGCAATTCTGAAATTTTTTGCTTTTTCCTGCTAATCCTAGCATGATAAAGAAGATTCAAAGAGAGTGAGATGCCAGCTCCTTTCATTCAGTCAGTAGCTTCAAACATTTCTGGACGTTTTTCAATGGCAAAAATCAATGAATATTGTAAATGCACAAACAGTAATATCTCCACATTGCAAGGTGCAATTCTGAAATTTTTTGCTTTTTCCTGCTAATCCTAGCATGATAAAGAAGATTCAAAGAGAGTGAGATGCCAGCTCCTTTCATTCAGTCAGTAGCTTCAAACATTTCTGGACGTTTTTCAATGGCAAAAATCAATGAATATTGTAAATGCACAAACAGTAATATCTCCACATTGCAAGGTGTAATTCTGAAATTTTTTGCTTTTTCCTGCTAATCCTAGCATGATAAAGAAGATTCAAAGAGAGTGAGATGCCAGCTCCTTTCATTCAGTCAGTAGCTTCAAACATTTCTGGACATTTTTCAATGGCAAAAATCAATGAATATTGTAAATGCACAAACAGTAATATCTCCACATTGCAAGGTGCAATTCTGAAATTTTTTGCTTTTTCCTGCTAATACTAGCATGATAAAGAAGATTCAAAGAGAGTGAGATGCCAGCTCCTTTCATTCAGTCAGTAGCTTCAAACATTTCTGGACGTTTTTCAATGGCAAAAATCAATGAATATTGTAAATGCACAAACAGTAATATCTCCACATTGCAAGGTGCAATTCTGAAATTTTTTGCTTTTTCCTGCTAATCCTAGCATTATAAAGAAGATTCAAAGAGAGTGAGATGCCGGCTCCTTTCATTCAGTCAGTAGCTTCAAACATTTCTGGTATATGAATAACATGATGTTTTTCAATGGCAAAAATCAATGAATATTGTAAATGCACAAACAGTAATATCTCCACATTGCAAGGTGCAATTCTGAAATTTTTTGCTTTTTCCTGCTAATCCTAGCATGATAAAGAAGATTCAAAGAGAGTGAGATGCCAGCTCCTTTCATTCAGTCAGTAGCTTCAAACATTTCTGGACGTTTTTCAATGGCAAAAATCAATGAATATTGTAAATGCACAAACAGTAATATCTCCACATTGCAAGGTGCAATTCTGAAATTTTTTGCTTTTTCCTGCTAATCCTAGCATGATAAAGAAGAATCAAAGAGAGTGAGATGCCAGCTCCTTTCATTCAGTCAGTAGCTTCAAACATTTCTGGACGTTTTTCAATGGCAAAAATCAATGAATATTGTAAATGCACAAACAGTAATATCTCCACATTGCAAGGTGCAATTCTGAAATTTTTTGCTTTTTCCTGCTAATCCTAGCATGATAAAGAAGATTCAAAGAGAGTGAGATGCCAGCTCCTTTCATTCAGTCAGTAGCTTCAAACATTTCTGGACGTTTTTCAATGGCAAAAATCAATGAATATTGTAAATGCACAAACAGTAATATCTCCACATTGCAAGGTGCAATTCTGAAATTTTTTGCTTTTTCCTGCTAATCCTAGCATGATAAAGAAGATTCAAAGAGAGTGAGATGCCAGCTCCTTTCATTCAGTCAGTAGCTTCAAACATTTCTGGTATATGAATAACATGATGTTTTTCAATGGCAAAAATCAATGAATATTGTAAATGCACAAACAGTAATATCTCCACATTGCAAGGTGCAATTCTGAAATTTTTTGCTTTTTCCTGCTAATCCTAGCATGATAAAGAAGATTAAAAGAGAGTGAGATGCCAGCTCCTTTCATTCAGTCAGTAGCTTCAAACATTTCTGGACGTTTTTCAATGGCAAAAATCAATGAATATTGTAAATGCACAAACAGTAATATCTACACATTGCAAGGTGCAATTCTGAAATTTTTTGCTTTTTCCTGCTAATCCTAGCATGGTAAAGAAGATTCAAAGAGAGTGAGATGCCAGCTCCTTTCATTCAGTCAGTAGCTTCAAACATTTCTGGTATATGAATAACATGATGTTTTTCAATGGCAAAAATCAATGAATATTGTAAATGCACAAACAGTAATATCTCCACATTGCAAGGTGCAATTCTGAAATTTTTTGCTTTTTCCTGCTAAACCTAGCATGATAAAGAAGATTCAAAGAGAGTGAGATGCCAGCTCCTTTCATTCAGTCAGTAGCTTCAAACATTTCTGGACATTTTTCAATGGCAAAAATCAATGAATATTGTAAATGCACAAACAGTAATATCTCCACATTGCAAGGTGCAATTCTGAAATTTTTTGCTTTTTCCTGCTAAACCTAGCATGATAAAGAAGATTCAAATAGAGTGAGATGCCAGCTCCTTTCATTCAGTCAGTAGCTTCAAACATTTCTGGTATATGAATAACATGATGTTTTTCAATGGCAAAAATCAATGAATATTGTAAATGCACAAACAGTAATATCTCCACATTGCAAGGTGCAATTCTGAAATTTTTTGCTTTTTCCTGCTAATCCTAGCATGATAAAGAAGATTCAAAGAGAGTGAGATGCCAGCTCCTTTCATTCAGTCAGTAGCTTCAAACATTTCTGGACGTTTTTCAATGGCAAAAATCAATGAATATTGTAAATGCACAAACAGTAATATCTCCACATTGCAAGGTGCAATTCTGAAATTGTTTGCTTTTTCCTGCTAATCCTAGCATGATAAAGAAGATTCAAAGAGAGTGAGATGCCAGCTCCTTTCATTCAGTCAGTAGCTTCAAACATTTCTGGACGTTTTTCAATGGCAAAAATCAATGAATATTGTAAATGCACAAACAGTAATATCTCCACATTGCAAGGTGCAATTCTGAAATTTTTTGCTTTTTCCTGCTAATCCTAGCATGATAAAGAAGATTCAAAGAGAGTGAGATGCCAGCTCCTTTCATTCAGTCAGTAGCTTCAAACATTTCTGGACGTTTTTCAATGGCAAAAATCAATGAATATTGTAAATGCACAAACAGTAATATCTCCACATTGCAAGGTGCAATTCTGAAATTTTTTGCTTTTTCCTGCTAATCCTAGCATGATAAAGGAGATTCAAAGAGAGTGAGATGCCAGCTCCTTTCATTCAGTCAGTAGCTTCAAACATTTCTGGACGTTTTTCAATGGCAAAAATCAATGAATATTGTAAATGCACAAACAGTAATATCTCCACATTGCAAGGTGCAATTCTGAAATTTTTTGCTTTTTCCTGCTAATCCTAGCATGATAAAGAAGATTCAAAGAGAGTGAGATGCCAGCTCCTTTCATTCAGTCAGTAGCTTCAAACATTTCTGGACGTTTTTCAATGGCAAAAATCAATGAATATTGTAAATGCACAAACAGTAATATCTCCACATTGCAAGGTGCAATTCTGAATTTTTTTGCTTTTTCCTGCTAATCCTAGCATGATAAAGAAGATTCAAAGAGAGTGAGATGCCAGCTCCTTTCATTCAGTCAGTAGCTTCAAACATTTCTGGACGTTTTTCAATGGCAAAAATCAATGAATATTGTAAATGCACAAACAGTAATATCTCCACATTGCAAGGTGCAATTCTGAAATTTTTTGCTTTTTCCTGCTAATCCTAGCATGATAAAGAAGATTCAAAGAGAGTGAGATGCCAGCTCCTTTCATTCAGTCAGTAGCTTCAAACATTTCTGGACGTTTTTCAATGGCAAAAATCAATGAATATTGTAAATGCACAAACAGTAATATCTCCACATTGCAAGGTGCAATTCTGAAATTTTTTGCTTTCTCCTGCTAATCCTAGCATGATAAAGAAGATTCAAAGAGAGTGAGATGCCAGCTCCTTTCATTCAGTCAGTAGCTTCAAACATTTCTGGACGTTTTTCAATGGCAAAAATCAATGAATATTGTAAATGCACAAACAGTAATATCTCCACATTGCAAGGTGCAATTCTGAAATTTTTTGCTTTTTCCTGCTTATCCTAGCATGATAAAGAAGATTCAAAGAGAGTGAGATGCCAGCTCCTTTCATTCAGTCAGTAGCTTCAAACATTTCTGGTATATGAATAACATGATGTTTTTCAATGGCAAAAATCAATGAATATTGTAAATGCACAAACAGTAATATCTCCACATTGCAAGGTGCAATTCTGAAATTTTTTGCTTTTTCCTGCTAATCCTAGCATGATAAAGAAGATTCAAAGAGAGTGAGATGCCAGCTCCTTTCATTCAGTCAGTAGCTTCAAACATTTCTGGACGTTTTTCAATGGTAAAAATCAATGAATATTGTAAATGCACAAACAGTAATATCTCCACATTGCAAGGTGCAATTCTGAAATTTTTTGCTTTTTCCTGCTAATCCTAGCATGATAAAGAAGATTCAAAGAGAGTGAGATGCCAGCTCCTTTCATTCAGTCAGTAGCTTCAAACATTTCTGGACGTTTTTCAATGGCAAAAATCAATGAATATTGTAATTGCACAAACAGTAATATCTCCACATTGCAAGGTGCAATTCTGAAATTTTCTGCTTTTTCCTGCTAATCCTAGCATGATAAAGAAGATTCAAAGAGAGTGAGATGCCAGCTCCTTTCATTCAGTCAGTAGCTTCAAACATTTCTGGTATATGAATAACATGATGTTTTTCAATGGCAAAAATCAATGAATATTGTAAATGCACAAACAGTAATATCTCCACATTGCAAGGTGCAATTCTGAAATTTTTTGCTTTTTCCTGCTAATCCTAGCATGATAAAGAAGATTCAAAGAGAGTGAGATGCCAGCTCCATTCATTCAGTCAGTAGCTTCAAACATTTCTGGACATTTTTCAATGGCAAAAATCAATGAATATTGTAAATGCACAAACAGTAATATCTCCACATTGCAAGGTGCAATTCTGAAATTTTTTGCTTTTTCCTGCTAAACCTAGCATGATAAAGAAGATTCAAAGAGAGTGAGATGCCAGCTCCTTTCATTCAGTCAGTAGCTTCAAACAATTCTGGTATATGAATAACATGATGTTTTTCAATGGCAAAAATCAATGAATATTGTAAATGCACAAACAGTAATATCTCCACATTGCAAGGTGCAATTCTGAAATTGTTTGCTTTTTCCTGCTAATCCTAGCATGATAAAGAAGATTCAAAGAGAGTGAGATGCCAGCTCCTTTCATTCAGTCAGTAGCTTCAAACATTTCTGGACGTTTTTCAATGGCAAAAATCAATGAATATTGTAAATGCACAAACAGTAATATCTCCACATTGCAAGGTGCAATTCTGAAATTTTTTGCTTTTTCCTGCTAATCCTAGCATGATAAAGAAGATTCAAAGAGAGTGAGATGCCAGCTCCTTTCATTCAGTCAGTAGCTTCAAACATTTCTGGACATTTTTCAATGGCAAAAATCAATGAATATTGTAAATGCACAAACAGTAATATCTCCACATTGCAAGGTGCAATTCTGAAATTTTTTGCTTTTTCCTGCTAATCCTAGCATGATAAAGAAGATTCAAAGAGAGTGAGATGCCAGCTCCTTTCATTCAGTCAGTAGCTTCAAACATTTCTGGACGTTTTTCAATGGCAAAAATCAATGAATATTGTAAATGCACAAACAGTAATATCTCCACATTGCAAGGTGCAATTCTGAAATTTTTTGCTTTTTCCTGCTAATCCTAGCATGATAAAGAAGATTCAAAGAGAGTGAGATGCCAGCTCCTTTCATTCAGTCAGTAGCTTCAAACATTTCTGGACGTTTTTCAATGGCAAAAATCAATGAATATTGTAAATGCACAAACAGTAATATCTCCACATTGCAAGGTGCAATTCTGAGTTTTTTTGCTTTTTCCTGCTAATCCTAGCATGATAAAGAAGATTCAAAGAGAGTGAGATGCCAGCTCCTTTCATTCAGTCAGTAGCTTCAAACATTTCTGGACGTTTTTCAATGGCAAAAATCAATGAATATTGTAAATGCACAAACAGTAATATCTCCACATTGCAAGGTGCAATTCTGAATTTTTTTGCTTTTTCCTGCTAATCCTAGCATGATAAAGAAGATTCAAAGAGAGTGAGATGCCAGCTCCTTTCATTCAGTCAGTAGCTTCAAACATTTCTGGTCGTTTTTCAATGGCAAAAATCAATGAATATTGTAAATGCACAAACAGTAATATCTCCACATTGCAAGGTGCAATTCTGAAATTTTTTGCTGTTTCCTGCTCCTCTTAGCATGATAAAGAAGATTCAATGAGAGTGAGATGCCAGCTCCTTTCATTCAGTCAGTAGCTTCAAACATTTCTGGTATATGAATAACATGATGTTTTTCAATGGCAAAAATCAATGAATATTGTAAATGCACAAACAGTAATTTCTCCACATTGCAAGGTGCAATTCTGAAATTTTTTGCTTTTTCCTGCTAATCCTAGCATGATAAAGAAGATTCAAAGAGAGTGAGATGCCAGCTCCTTTCATTCAGTCAGTAGCTTCAAACATTTCTGGACGTTTTTCAATGGCAAAAATCAATGAATATTGTAAATGTACAAACAGTAATATCTCCACATTGCAAGGTGCAATTCTGAAATTTTTTGCTTTTTCCTGCTAATCCTAGCATGATAAAGAAGATTCAAAGAGAGTGAGATGCCAGCTCCTTTCATTCAGTCAGTAGCTTCAAACATTTCTGGTATATGAATAACATGATGTTTTTCAATGGCAAAAATCAATGAATATTGTAAATGCACAAACAGTAATATCTCCACATTGCAAGGTGCAATTCTGAAATTTTTTGCTTGTTCCTGCTAATCCTAGCATGATAAAGAAGATTCAAAGAGAGTGAGATGCCAGCTCCTTTTATTCAGTCAGTAGCTTCAAACATTTCTGGATGTTTTTCAATGGCAAAAATCAATGAATATTGTAAATGCACAAACAGTAATATCTCCACATTGCAAGGTGCAATTCTGAAATTTTTTGCTTTTTCCTGCTAATCCTAGCATGATAAAGAAGATTCAAAGAGAGTGAGATGCCAGCTCCTTTCATTCAGTCAGTAGCTTCAAACATTTCAGGACGTTTTTCAATGGCAAAAATCAATGAATATTGTAAATGCACAAACAGTAATATCTCCACATTGCAAGGTGCAATTCTGAAATTTTTTGCTTTTCCCTGCTAATCCTAGCATGATAAAGAAGATTCAAAGAGAGTGAGATGCCAGCTCCTTTCATTCAGTCAGTAGCTTCAAACATTTCTGGTATATGAATAACATGATGTTTTTCAATGGCAAAAATCAATGAATATTGTAAATGCACAAACAGTAATATCTCCACATTGCAAGGTGCAATTCTGAAATTTTTTGCTTTTTCCTGCTAATCCTAGCATGATAAAGAAGATTCAAAGAGAGTGAGATGCCAGCTCCTTTCATTCAGTCAGTAGCTTCAAACATTTCTGGACGTTTTTCAATGGCAAAAATCAATGAATATTGTAAATGCACAAACAGTAATATCTCCACATTGCAAGGTGCAATTCTGAAATTTTTTGCTTTTTCCTGCTAATCCTAGCATGACAAAGAAGATTCAAAGAGAGTGAGATGCCAGCTCCTTTCATTCAGTCAGTAGCTTCAAACATTTCTGGATGTTTTTCAATGGCAAAAATCAATGAATATTGTAAATGCACAAACAGTAATATCTCCACATTGCAAGGTGCAATTCTGAAATTTTTTGCTTTTTCCTGCTAATCCTAGCATGATAAAGAAGATTCAAAGAGAGTGAGATGCCAGCTCCTTTCATTCAGTCAGTAGCTTCAAACATTTCTGGTATATGAATAACATGATGTTTTTCAATGGCAAAAATCAATGAATATTGTAAATGCACAAACAGTAATATCTCCACATTGCAAGGTGCAATTCTGAAATTTTTTGCTTTTTCCTGCTAATCCTAGCATGATAAAGAAGATTCAAAGAGAGTGAGATGCCAGCTCCTTTCATTCAGTCAGTAGCTTCAAACATTTCTGGACGTTTTTCAATGGCAAAAATCAATGAATATTGTAAATGCACAAACAGTAATATCTCCACATTGCAAGGTGCAATTCTGAAATTTTTTGCTTTTTCCTGCTAATCCTAGCATGATAAAGAAGAATCAAAGAGAGTGAGATGCCAGCTCCTTTCATTCAGTCAGTAGCTTCAAACATTTCTGGACGTTTTTCAATGGCAAAAATCAATGAATATTGTAAATGCACAAACAGTAATATCTCCACATTGCAAGGTGCAATTCTGAAATTTTTTGCTTTTTCCTGCTAATCCTAGCATGATAAAGAAGATTCAAAGAGAGTGAGATGCCAGCTCCTTTCATTCAGTCAGTAGCTTCAAACATTTCTGGACGTTTTTCAATGGCAAAAATCAATGAATATTGTAAATGCACAAACAGTAATATCTCCACATTGCAAGGTGCAATTCTGAGTTTTTTTGCTTTTTCCTGCTAATCCTAGCATGATAAAGAAGATTCAAAGAGAGTGAGATGCCAGCTCCTTTCATTCAGTCAGTAGCTTCAAACATTTCTGGACGTTTTTCAATGGCAAAAATCAATGAATATTGTAAATGCACAAACAGTAATATCTCCACATTGCAAGGTGCAATTCTGAATTTTTTTGCTTTTTCCTGCTAATCCTAGCATGATAAAGAAGATTCAAAGAGAGTGAGATGCCAGCTCCTTTCATTCAGTCAGTAGCTTCAACCATTTCTGGTCGTTTTTCAATGGCAAAAATCAATGAATATTGTAAATGCACAAACAGTAATATCTCCACATTGCAAGGTGCAATTCTGAAATTTTTTGCTTTTTCCTGCTAAGCCTAGCATGATAAAGAAGATTCAAAGAGAGTGAGATGCCAGCTCCTTTCATTCAGTCAGTAGCTTCAAACATTTCTGGTATATGAATAACATGATGTTTTTCAATGGCAAAAATCAATGAATATTGTAAATGCGCAAACAGTAATATCTCCACATTGCAAGGTGCAATTCTGAAATTTTTTGCTTTTTCCTGCTAATCCTAGCATGATAAAGAAGATTCAAAGAGAGTGAGATGCCAGCTCCTTTCATTCAGTCAGTAGCTTCAAACATTTCTGGTATATGAATAACATGATGTTTTTCAATGGCAAAAATCAATGAATATTGTAAATGCACAAACAGTAATATCTCCACATTGCAAGGTGCAATTCTGAAATTTTTTGCTTTTTCCTGCTAATCCTAGCATGATAAAGAAGATTCAAAGAGAGTGAGATACCAGCTCCTTTCATTCAGTCAGTAGCTTCAAACATTTCTGGAAGTTTTTCAATGGCAAAAATCAATGAATATTGTAAATGCACAAACAGTAATATCTCCACATTGCAAGGTGCAATTCTGAAATGTTTTGCTTTTTCCTGCTAATCCTAGCATGATAAAGAAGATTCAAAGAGAGTGAGATGCCAGCTCCTTTCATTCAGTCAGTAGCTTCAAACATTTCTGGACGTTTTTCAATGGCAAAAATCAATGAATATTGTAAATGCACAAACAGTAATATCTCCACTTTGCAAGGTGCAATTCTGAAATTTTTTGCTTTTCCCTGCTAATCCTAGCATGATAAAGAAGATTCAAAGAGAGTGAGATGCCAGCTTCTTTCATTCAGTCAGTAGCTTCAAACATTTCTGGTATATGAATAACATGATGTTTTTCAATGGCAAAAATCAATGAATATTGTAAATGCACAAACAGTAATATCTCCACATTGCAAGGTGCAATTCTGAAATTTTTTGCTTTTTCCTGCTAATCCTAGCATGATAAAGAAGATTCAAAGAGAGTGAGATGCCAGCTCCTTTCATTCAGTCAGTAGCTTCAAACATTTCTGGACGTTTTTCAATGGCAAAAATCAATGAATATTGTAAATGCACAAACAGTAATATCTCCACATTGCAAGGTGCAATTCTGAAATTTTTTGCTTTTCCCTGCTAATCCTAGCATGATAAAGAAGATTCAAAGAGAGTGAGATGCCAGCTCCTTTCATTCAGTCAGTAGCTTCAAACATTTCTGGTATATGAATAACATGATGTTTTTCAATGGCAAAAATCAATGAATATTGTAAATGCACAAACAGTAATATCTCCATATTGCAAGGTGCAATTCTGAAATTTTTTGCTTTTTCCTGCTAATCCTAGCATGATAAAGAAGATTCAAAGAGAGTGAGATGCCAGCTCCTTTCATTCAGTCAGTAGCTTCAAACATTTCTGGACGTTTTTCAATGGCAAAAATCAATGAATATTGTAAATGCACAAACAGTAATATCTCCACATTGCAAGGTGCAATTCTGAAATTTTTTGCTTTTTACTGCTAATCCTAGCATGATAAAGAAGATTCAAAGAGAGTGAGATGCCAGCTCCTTTCATTCAGTCAGTAGCTTCAAACATTTCTGGACGTTTTTCAATGGCAAAAATCAATGAATATTGTAAATGCACAAACAGTAATATCTCCACATTGCAAGGTGCAATTCTGAAATTTTTTGCTTTTTCCTGCTAATCCTAGCATGATAAAGAAGATTCAAAGAGAGTGAGATGCCAGCTCCTTTCATTCAGTCAGTAGCTTCAAACATTTCTGGTATATGAATAACATGATGTTTTTCAATGGCAAAAATCAATGAATATTGTAAATGCACAAACAGTAATGTCTCCACATTGCAAGGTGCAATTCTGAAATTTTTTGCTTTTTCCTGCTAAGCCTAGCATGATAAAGAAGATTCAAAGAGAGTGAGATGCCAGCTCCTTTCATTCAGTCAGTAGCTTCAAACATTTCTGGTATATGAATAACATGATGTTTTTCAATGGCAAAAATCAATGAATATTGTAAATGCACAAACAGTAATATCTCCACATTGCAAGGTGCAATTCTGAAATTTTTTGCTTTTTCCTGCTAATCCTAGCATGATAAAGAAGGTTCAAAGAGAGTGAGATGCCAGCTCCTTTCATTCAGTCAGTAGCTTCAAACATTTCTGGTATATGAATAACATGATGTTTTTCAATGGCAAAAATCAATGAATATTGTAAATGCACAAACAGTAATATCTCCACATTGCAAGGTGCAATTCTGAAATTTTTTGCTTTTTCCTGCTAATCCTAGCATGATAAAGAAGATTCAAAGAGAGTGAGATGCCAGCTCCTTTCATTCAGTCAGTAGCTTCAAACATTTCTGGACGTTTTTCAATGGCAAAAATCAATGAATATTGTAAATGCACAAACAGTAATATCTCCACATTGCAAGGTGCAATTCTGAAATGTTTTGCTTTTTCCTGCTAATCCTAGCATGATAAAGAAGATTCAAAGAGAGTGAGATGCCAGCTCCTTTCATTCAGTCAGTAGCTTCAAACATTTCTGGACGTTTTTCAATGGCAAAAATCAATGAATATTGTAAATGCACAAACAGTAATATCTCCACATTGCAAGGTGCAATTCTGAAATTTTTTGCTTTTTCCTGCTAATCCTAGCATGATAAAGAAGATTCAAAGAGAGTGAGATGCCAGCTCCTTTCATTCAGTCAGTAGCTTCAAACATTTCTGGTATATGAATAACATGATGTTTTTCAATGGCAAAAATCAATGAATATTGTAAATGCACAAACAGTAATATCTCCACATTGCAAGGTGCAATTCTGAAATTTTTTGCTTTTTCCTGCTAATCCTAGCATGATAAAGAAGATTCAAAGAGAGTGAGATGCCAGCTCCTTTCATTCAGTCAGTAGCTTCAAACATTTCTGGACGTTTTTCAATGGCAAAAATCAATGAATATTGTAAATGCACAAACAGTAATATCTCCACATTGCAAGGTGCAATTCTGAAATTTTTTGCTTTTCCCTGCTAATCCTAGCATGATAAAGAAGATTCAAAGAGAGTGAGATGCCAGCTCCTTTCATTCAGTCAGTAGCTTCAAACATTTCTGGTATATGAATAACATGATGTTTTTCAATGGCAAAAATCAATGAATATTGTAAATGCACAAACAGTAATATCTCCATATTGCAAGGTGCAATTCTGAAATTTTTTGCTTTTTCCTGCTAATCCTAGCATGATAAAGAAGATTCAAAGAGAGTGAGATGCCAGCTCCTTTCATTCAGTCAGTAGCTTCAAACATTTCTGGACGTTTTTCAATGGCAAAAATCAATGAATATTGTAAATGCACAAACAGTAATATCTCCACATTGCAAGGTGCAATTCTGAAATTTTTTGCTTTTTACTGCTAATCCTAGCATGATAAAGAAGATTCAAAGAGAGTGAGATGCCAGCTCCTTTCATTCAGTCAGTAGCTTCAAACATTTCTGGACGTTTTTCAATGGCAAAAATCAATGAATATTGTAAATGCACAAACAGTAATATCTCCACTTTGCAAGGTGCAATTCTGAAATTTTTTGCTTTTCCCTGCTAATCCTAGCATGATAAAGAAGATTCAAAGAGAGTGAGATGCCAGCTCCTTTCATTCAGTCAGTAGCTTCAAACATTTCTGGTATATGAATAACATGATGTTTTTCAATGGCAAAAATCAATGAATATTGTAAATGCACAAACAGTAATATCTCCACATTGCAAGGTGCAATTCTGAATTTTTTTGCTTTTTCCTGCTAATCCTAGCATGATAAAGAAGATTCAAAGAGAGTGAGATGCCAGCTCCTTTCATTCAGTCAGTAGCTTCAAACATTTCTGGACGTTTTTCAATGGCAAAAATCAATGAATATTGTAAATGCACAAACAGTAATATCTCCACATTGCAAGGTGCAATTCTGAAATTTTTTGCTTTTCCCTGCTAATCCTAGTATGATAAAGAAGATTCAAAGAGAGTGAGATGCCAGCTCCTTTCATTCAGTCAGTAGCTTCAAACATTTCTGGTATATGAATAACATGATGTTTTTCAATGGCAAAAATCAATGAATATTGTAAATGCACAAACAGTAATATCTCCATATTGCAAGGTGCAATTCTGAAATTTTTTGCTTTTTCCTGCTAATCCTAGCATGATAAAGAAGATTCAAAGAGAGTGAGATGCCAGCTCCTTTCATTCAGTCAGTAGCTTCAAACATTTCTGGACGTTTTTCAATGGCAAAAATCAATGAATATTGTAAATGCACAAACAGTAATATCTCCACATTGCAAGGTGCAATTCTGAAATTTTTTGCTTTTTACTGCTAATCCTAGCATGATAAAGAAGATTCAAAGAGAGTGAGATGCCAGCTCCTTTCATTCAGTCAGTAGCTTCAAACATTTCTGGACGTTTTTCAATGGCAAAAATCAATGAATATTGTAAATGCACAAACAGTAATATCTCCACATTGCAAGGTGCAATTCTGAAATTTTTTGCTTTTTCCTGCTAATCCTAGCATGATAAAGAAGATTCAAAGAGAGTGAGATGCCAGCTCCTTTCATTCAGTCAGTAGCTTCAAACATTTCTGGTATATGAATAACATGATGTTTTTCAATGGCAAAAATCAATGAATATTGTAAATGCACAAACAGTAATATCTCCACATTGCAAGGTGCAATTCTGAAATTTTTTGCTTTTTCCTGCTAAGCCTAGCATGATAAAGAAGATTCAAAGAGAGTGAGATGCCAGCTCCTTTCATTCAGTCAGTAGCTTCAAACATTTCTGGTATATGAATAACATGATGTTTTTCAATGGCAAAAATCAATGAATATTGTAAATGCACAAACAGTAATATCTCCACATTGCAAGGTGCAATTCTGAAATTTTTTGCTTTTTCCTGCTAATCCTAGCATGATAAAGAAGATTCAAAGAGAGTGAGATGCCAGCTCCTTTCATTCAGTCAGTAGCTTCAAACATTTCTGGTATATGAATAACATGATGTTTTTCAATGGCAAAAATCAATGAATATTGTAAATGCACAAACAGTAATATCTCCACATTGCAAGGTGCAATTCTGAAATTTTTTGCTTTTTCCTGCTAATCCTAGCATGATAAAGAAGATTCAAAGAGAGTGAGATGCCAGCTCCTTTCATTCAGTCAGTAGCTTCAAACATTTCTGGACGTTTTTCAATGGCAAAAATCAATGAATATTGTAAATGCACAAACAGTAATATCTCCACATTGCAAGGTGCAATTCTGAAATGTTTTGCTTTTTCCTGCTAATCCTAGCATGATAAAGAAGATTCAAAGAGAGTGAGATGCCAGCTCCTTTCATTCAGTCAGTAGCTTCAAACATTTCTGGACGTTTTTCAATGGCAAAAATCAATGAATATTGTAAATGCACAAACAGTAATATCTCCACATTGCAAGGTGCAATTCTGAAATTTTTTGCTTTTTCCTGCTAATCCTAGCATGATAAAGAAGATTCAAAGAGAGTGAGATGCCAGCTCCTTTCATTCAGTCAGTAGCTTCAAACATTTCTGGTATATGAATAACATGATGTTTTTCAATGGCAAAAATCAATGAATATTGTAAATGCACAAACAGTAATATCTCCACATTGCAAGGTGCAATTCTGAAATTTTTTGCTTTTTCCTGCTAATCCTAGCATGATAAAGAAGATTCAAAGAGAGTGAGATGCCAGCTCCTTTCATTCAGTCAGTAGCTTCAAACATTTCTGGTATATGAATAACATGATGTTTTTCAATGGCAAAAATCAATGAATATTGTAAATGCACAAACAGTAATATCTCCACATTGCAAGGTGCAATTCTGAAATTTTTTGCTTTTTCCTGCTAATCCTAGCATGATAAAGAAGATTCAAAGAGAGTGAGATGCCAGCTCCTTTCATTCAGTCAGTAGCTTCAAACATTTCTGGACGTTTTTCAATGGCAAAAATCAATGAATATTGTAAATGCACAAACAGTAATATCTCCACATTGCAAGGTGCAATTCTGAAATGTTTTGCTTTTTCCTGCTAATCCTAGCATGATAAAGAAGATTCAAAGAGAGTGAGATGCCAGCTCCTTTCATTCAGTCAGTAGCTTCAAACATTTCTGGACGTTTTTCAATGGCAAAAATCAATGAATATTGTAAATGCACAAACAGTAATATCTCCACATTGCAAGGTGCAATTCTGAAATGTTTTGCTTTTTCCTGCTAATCCTAGCATGATAAAGAAGATTCAAAGAGAGTGAGATGCCAGCTCCTTTCATTCAGTCAGTAGCTTCAAACATTTCTGGTATATGAATAACATGATGTTTTTCAATGGCAAAAATCAATGAATATTGTAAATGCACAAACAGTAATATCTCCACATTGCAAGGTGCAATTCTGAAATTTTTTGCTTTTTCCTGCTAATCCTAGCATGATAAAGAAGATTCAAAGAGAGTGAGATGCCAGCTCCTTTCATTCAGTCAGTAGCTTCAAACATTTCTGGACGTTTTTCAATGGCAAAAATCAATGAATATTGTAAATGCACAAACAGTAATATCTCCACATTGCAAGGTGCAATTCTGAAATTTTTTGCTTTTCCCTGCTAATCCTAGCATGATAAAGAAGATTCAAAGAGAGTGAGATGCCAGCTCCTTTCATTCAGTCAGTAGCTTCAAACATTTCTGGTATATGAATAACATGATGTTTTTCAATGGCAAAAATCAATGAATATTGTAAATGCACAAACAGTAATATATCCATATTGCAAGGTGCAATTCTGAAATTTTTTGCTTTTTCCTGCTAATCCTAGCATGATAAAGAAGATTCAAAGAGAGTGAGATGCCAGCTCCTTTCATTCAGTCAGTAGCTTCAAACATTTCTGGACGTTTTTCAATGGCAAAAATCAATGAATATTGTAAATGCACAAACAGTAATATCTCCACATTGCAAGGTGCAATTCTGAAATTTTTTGCTTTTTACTGCTAATCCTAGCATGATAAAGAAGATTCAAAGAGAGTGAGATGCCAGCTCCTTTCATTCAGTCAGTAGCTTCAAACATTTCTGGACGTTTTTCAATGGCAAAAATCAATGAATATTGTAAATGCACAAACAGTAATATCTCCACATTGCAAGGTGCAATTCTGAAATTTTTTGCTTTTTCCTGCTAATCCTAGCATGATAAAGAAGATTCAAAGAGATTGAGATGCCAGCTCCTTTCATTCAGTCAGTAGCTTCAAACATTTCTGGTATATGAATAACATGATGTTTTTCAATGGCAAAAATCAATGAATATTGTAAATGCACAAACAGTAATATCTCCACATTGCAAGGTGCAATTCTGAAATTTTTTGCTTTTTCCTGCTAAGCCTAGCATGATAAAGAAGATTCAAAGAGAGTGAGATGCCAGCTCCTTTCATTCAGTCAGTAGCTTCAAACATTTCTGGACGTTTTTCAATGGCAAAAATCAATGAATATTGCAAATGCACAAACAGTAATATCTCCACATTGCAAGGTGCAATTCTGAAATTTTTTGCTTTTTCCTGCTAATCCTAGCATGATAAAGAAGAATCAAAGAGAGTGAGATGCCAGCTCCTTTCATTCAGTCAGTAGCTTCAAACATTTCTGGACGTTTTTCAATGGCAAAAATCAATGAATATTGTAAATGCACAAACAGTAATATCTCCACATTGCAAGGTGCAATTCTGAAATTTTCTGCTTTTTCCTGCTAATCCTAGCATGATAAAGAAGATTCAAAGAGAGTGAGATGCCAGCTCCTTTCATTCAGTCAGTAGCTTCAAACATTTCTGGACGTTTTTCAATGGCAAAAATCAATGAATATTGTAAATGCACAAACAGTAATATCTCCACATTGCAAGGTGCAATTCTGAAATTTTCTGCTTTTTCCTGCTAATCCTAGCATGATAAAGAAGATTCAAAGAGAGTGAGATGCCAGCTCCTTTCATTCAGTCAGTAGCTTCAAACATTTCTGGACGTTTTTCAATGGCAAAAATCAATGAATATTGTAAATGCACAAACAGTAATATCTCTACATTGCAAGGTGCAATTCTGAAATTTTTTGCTTTTTCCTGCTAATCCTAGCATGATAAAGAAGATTCAAAGAGAGTGAGATGCCAGCTCCTTTCATTCAGTCAGTAGCTTCAAACATTTCTGGACGTTTTTCAATGGCAAAAATCAATGAATATTGTAAATGCACAAACAGTAATATCTCCACATTGCAAGGTGCAATTCTGAAATTTTTTGCTTTTTCCTGCTAATCCTAGCATGATAAAGAAGATTCAAAGAGAGTGAGATGCCAGCTCCTTTCATTCAGTCAGTAGCTTCAAACATTTCTGGACGTTTTTCAATGGCAAAAACCAATGAATATTGTAAATGCACAAACAGTAATATCTCCACATTGCAAGGTGCAATTCTGAAATTTTTTGCTTTTTCCTGCTAATCCTAGCATGATAAAGAAGATTCAAAGAGAGTGAGATGCCAGCTCCTTTCATTCAGTCAGTAGCTTCAAACATTTCTGGTATATGAATAACATGATGTTTTTCAATGGCAAAAATCAATGAATATTGTAAATGCACAAACAGTAATATCTCCACATTGCAAGGTGCAATTCTGAAATTTTTTGCTTTTTCCTGCTAATCCTAGCATGATAAAGAAGATTCAAAGAGAGTGAGATGCCAGCTCCTTTCATTCAGTCAGTAGCTTCAAACATTTCTGGACGTTTTTCAATGTCAAAAATCAATGAATATTGTAAATGCACAAACAGTAATATCTCCACATTGCAAGGTGCAATTCTGAAATTTTTTGCCTTTTCCTGCTAATCCTAGCATGATAAAGAAGAATCAAAGAGAGTGAGATGCCAGCTCCTTTCATTCAGTCAGTAGCTTCAAACATTTCTGGACGTTTTTCAATGGCAAAAATCAATGAATATTGTAAATGCACAAACAGTAATATCTCCACATTGCAAGGTGCAATTCTGAAATTTTTTGCTTTTTCCTGCTAATCCTAGCATGATAAAGAAGATTCAAAGAGAGTGAGATGCCAGCTCCTTTCATTCAGTCAGTAGCTTCAAACATTTCTGGACGTTTTTCAATGGCAAAAATCAATGAATATTGTAAATGCACAAACAGTAATATCTCCACATTGCAAGGTGCAATTCTGAAATTTTCTGCTTTTTCCTGCTAATCCTAGCATGATAAAGAAGATTCAAAGAGAGTGAGATGCCAGCTCCTTTCATTCAGTCAGTAGCTTCAAACATTTCTGGACGTTTTTCAATGGCAAAAATCAATGAATATTGTAAATGCACAAACAGTAATATCTCCACATTGCAAGGTGCAATTCTGAAATTTTTTGCTTTTTCCTGCTAATCCTAGCATGATAAAGAAGATTCAAAGAGAGTGAGATGCCAGCTCCTTTCATTCAGTCAGTAGCTTCAAACATTTCTGGACGTTTTTCAATGGCAAAAATCAATGAATATTGTAAATGCACAAACAGTAATATCTCCACATTGCAAGGTGCAATTCTGAAATTTTCTGCTTTTTCCTGCTAATCCTAGCATGATAAAGAAGATTCAAAGAGAGTGAGATGCCAGCTCCTTTCATTCAGTCAGTAGCTTCAAACATTTCTGGACGTTTTTCAATGGCAAAAATCAATGAATATTGTAAATGCACAAACAGTAATATCTCCACATTGCAAGGTGCAATTCTGAAATTTTTTGCTTTTTCCTGCTAATCCTAGCATGATAAAGAAGATTCAAAGAGAGTGAGATGCCAGCTCCTTTCATTCAGTCAGTAGCTTCAAACATTTCTGGACGTTTTTCAATGGCAAAAATCAATGAATATTGTAAATGCACAAACAGTAATATCTCCACATTGCAAGGTGCAATTCTGAAATTTTTTGCTTTTTCCTGCTAATCCTAGCATGATAAAGAAGATTCAAAGAGAGTGAGATGCCAGCTCCTTTCATTCAGTCAGTAGCTTCAAACATTTCTGGACGTTTTTCAATGGCAAAAATCAATGAATATTGTAATTGCACAAACAGTAATATCTCCACATTGCAAGGTGCAATTCTGAAATTTTTTGCTTTTTCCTGCTAATCCTAGCATGATAAAGAAGATTCAAAGAGAGTGAGATGCCAGCTCCTTTCATTCAGTCAGTAGCTTCAAACATTTCTGGTATATGAATAACATGATGTTTTTCAATGGCAAAAGTCAATGAATATTGTAAATGCACAAACAGTGATATCTCCACATTGCAAGGTGCAATTCTGAAATTTTTTGATTTTTCCTGCTAATCCTAGCATGATAAAGAAGATTCAAAGAGAGTGAGATGCCAGCTCCTTTCATTCAGTCAGTAGCTTCAAACATTTCTGGTATATGAATAACATGATGTTTTTCAATGGCAAAAATCAATGAATATTGTAAATGCACAAATAGTAATATCTCCACATTGCAAGGTGCAATTCTGAAATTTTTTGCTTTTTCCTGCTAATCCTAGCATGATAAAGAAGATTCAAAGAGAGTGAGATGCCAGCTCCTTTCATTCAGTCAGTAGCTTCAAACATTTCTGGACGTTTTTCAATGGCAAAAATCAATGAATATTGTAAATGCACAAACAGTAATATCTCCACATTGCAAGGTGCAATTCTGAAATTTTTTTGCTTTTTCCTGCTAATCCTAGCATGATAAAGAAGATTCAAAGAGAGTGAGATGCCAGCTCCTTTCATTCAGTCAGTAGCTTCAAACATTTCTGGACGTTTTTCAATGGCAAAAATCAATGAATATTGTAAAAGCACAAACAGTAATATCTCCACATTGCAAGGTGCAATTCTGAAATTTTTTGCTTTTTCCTGCTAATCCTAGCATGATAAAGAAGATTCAAAGAGAGTGAGATGCCAGCTCCTTTCATTCAGTCAGTAGCTTCAAACATTTCTGGTATATGAATAACATGATGTTTTTCAATGGCAAAAATCAATGAATATTGTAAATGCACAAACAGTAATATCTCCACATTGCAAGGTGCAATTCTGAAATTTTTTGCTTTTTCCTGCTAATCCTAGCATGATAAAGAAGATTCAAAGAGAGTGAGATGCCAGCTCCTTTCATTCAGTCAGTAGCTTCAAACATTTCTGGACGTTTTTCAATGGCAAAAATCAATGAATATTGTAATTGCACAAACAGGAATATCTCCACATTGCAAGGTGCAATTCTGAAATTTTTTGCTTTTTCCTGCTAATCCTAGCATGATAAAGAAGATTCAAAGAGAGTGAGATGCCAGCTCCTTTCATTCAGTCAGTAGCTTCAAACATTTCTGGTATATGAATAACATGATGTTTTTCAATGGCAAAAGTCAATGAATATTGTAAATGCACAAACAGTGATATCTCCACATTGCAAGGTGCAATTCTGAAATTTTTTGCTTTTTCCTGCTAATCCTAGCATGATAAAGAAGATTCAAAGAGAGTGAGATGCCAGCTCCTTTCATTCAGTCAGTAGATTCAAACATTTCTGGACGTTTTTCAATGACAAAAATCAATGAATATTGTAAATGCACAAACAGTAATATCTCCACATTGCAAGGTGCAATTCTGAAATTTTTTGCTTTTTCCTGCTAATCCTAGCATGATAAAGAAGATTCAAAGAGAGTGAGATGCCAGCTCCTTTCATTCAGTCAGTAGCTTCAAACATTTCTGGACGTTTTTCAATGGCAAAAATCAATGAATATTGTAAATGCACAAACAGTAATATCTCCACATTGCAAGGTGCAATTCTGAAATTTTTTGCTTTTTCCTGCTAATCCTAGCATGATAAAGAAGATTCAAAGAGAGTGAGATGCCAGCTCCTTTCATTCAGTCAGTAGCTTCAAACATTTCTGGTATATGAATAACATGATGTTTTTCAATGGCAAAAATCAATGAATATTGTAAATGCACAAACAGTAATATCTCCACATTGCAAGGTGCAATTCTGAAATTTTTTGCTTTTTCCTGCTAATCCTAGCATGATAAAGAAGATTCAAAGAGAGTGAGATGCCAGCTCCTTTCATTCAGTCAGTAGCTTCAAACATTTCTGGACGTTTTTCAATGGCAAAAATCAATGAATATTGTAATTGCACAAACAGTAATATCTCCACATTGCAAGGTGCAATTCTGAAATTTTTTGCTTTTTCCTGCTAATCCTAGCATGATAAAGAAGATTCAAAGAGAGTGAGATGCCAGCTCCTTTCATTCAGTCAGTAGCTTCAAACATTTCTGGTATATGAATAACATGATGTTTTTCAATGGCAAAAGTCAATGAATATTGTAAATGCACAAACAGTGATATCTCCACATTGCAAGATGCAATTCTGAAATTTTTTGATTTTTCCTGCTAATCCTAGCATGATAAAGAAGATTCAAAGAGAGTGAGATGCCAGCTCCTTTCATTCAGTCAGTAGCTTCAAACATTTCTGGTATATGAATAACATGATGTTTTTCAATGGCAAAAATCAATGAATATTGTAAATGCACAAACAGTAATATCTCCACATTGCAAGGTGCAATTCTGAAATTTTTTGCTTTTTCCTGCTAATCCTAGCATGATAAAGAAGATTCAAAGAGAGTGAGATGCCAGCTCCTTTCATTCAGTCAGTAGCTTCAAACATTTCTGGACGTTTTTCAATGGCAAAAATCAATGAATATTGTAAATGCACAAACAGTAATATCTCCACATTGCAAGGTGCAATTCTGAAATTTTCTGCTTTTTCCTGCTAATCCTAGCATGATAAAGAAGATTCAAAGAGAGTGAGATGCCAGCTCCTTTCATTCAGTCAGTAGCTTCAAACATTTCTGGACGTTTTTCAATGGCAAAAATCAATGAATATTGTAAATGCACAAACAGTAATATCTCCACATTGCAAGGTGCAATTCTGAAATTTTTTGCTTTTTCCTGCTAATCCTAGCATGATAAAGAAGATTCAAAGAGAGTGAGATGCCAGCTCCTTTCATTCAGTCAGTAGCTTCAAACATTTCTGGACGTTTTTCAATGGCAAAAATCAATGAATATTGTAAATGCACAAACAGTAATATCTCCACATTGCAAGGTGCAATTCTGAAATTTTTTGCTTTTTCCTGCTAATCCTAGCATGATAAAGAAGATTCAAAGAGAGTGAGATGCCAGCTCCTTTCATTCAGTCAGTAGCTTCAAACATTTCTGGACGTTTTTCAATGGCAAAAATCAATGAATATTGTAATTGCACAAACAGTAATATCTCCACATTGCAAGGTGCAATTCTGAAATTTTTTGCTTTTTCCTGCTAATCCTAGCATGATAAAGAAGATTCAAAGAGAGTGAGATGCCAGCTCCTTTCATTCAGTCAGTAGCTTCAAACATTTCTGGTATATGAATAACATGATGTTTTTCAATGGCAAAAGTCAATGAATATTGTAAATGCACAAACAGTGATATCTCCACATTGCAAGGTGCAATTCTGAAATTTTTTGATTTTTCCTGCTAATCCTAGCATGATAAAGAAGATTCAAAGAGAGTGAGATGCCAGCTCCTTTCATTCAGTCAGTAGCTTCAAACATTTCTGGTATATGAATAACATGATGTTTTTCAATGGCAAAAATCAATGAATATTGTAAATGCACAAATAGTAATATCTCCACATTGCAAGGTGCAATTCTGAAATTTTTTGCTTTTTCCTGCTAATCCTAGCATGATAAAGAAGATTCAAAGAGAGTGAGATGCCAGCTCCTTTCATTCAGTCAGTAGCTTCAAACATTTCTGGACGTTTTTCAATGGCAAAAATCAATGAATATTGTAAAAGCACAAACAGTAATATCTCCACATTGCAAGGTGCAATTCTGAAATTTTTTGCTTTTTCCTGCTAATCCTAGCATGATAAAGAAGATTCAAAGAGAGTGAGATGCCAGCTCCTTTCATTCAGTCAGTAGCTTCAAACATTTCTGGACGTTTTTCAATGGCAAAAATCAATGAATATTGTAATTGCACAAACAGGAATATCTCCACATTGCAAGGTGCAATTCTGAAATTTTTTGCTTTTTCCTGCTAATCCTAGCATGATAAAGAAGATTCAAAGAGAGTGAGATGCCAGCTCCTTTCATTCAGTCAGTAGCTTCAAACATTTCTGGTATATGAATAACATGATGTTTTTCAATGGCAAAAGTCAATGAATATTGTAAATGCACAAACAGTGATATCTCCACATTGCAAGGTGCAATTCTGAAATTTTTTGCTTTTTCCTGCTAATCCTAGCATGATAAAGAAGATTCAAAGAGAGTGAGATGCCAGCTCCTTTCATTCAGTCAGTAGCTTCAAACATTTCTGGACGTTTTTCAATGACAAAAATCAATGAATATTGTAAATGCACAAACAGTAATATCTCCACATTGCAAGGTGCAATTCTGAAATTTTTTGCTTTTTCCTGCTAATCCTAGCATGATAAAGAAGATTCAAAGAGAGTGAGATGCCAGCTCCTTTCATTCAGTCAGTAGCTTCAAACATTTCTGGACGTTTTTCAATGGCAAAAATCAATGAATATTGTAAATGCACAAACAGTAATATCTCCACATTGCAAGGTGCAATTCTGAAATTTTTTGCTTTTTCCTGCTAATCCTAGCATGATAAAGAAGATTCAAAGAGAGTGAGATGCCAGCTCCTTTCATTCAGTCAGTAGCTTCAAACATTTCTGGTATATGAATAACATGATGTTTTTCAATGGCAAAAATCAATGAATATTGTAAATGCACAAACAGTAATATCTCCACATTGCAAGGTGCAATTCTGAAATTTTTTGCTTTTTCCTGCTAATCCTAGCATGATAAAGAAGATTCAAAGAGAGTGAGATGCCAGCTCCTTTCATTCAGTCAGTAGCTTCAAACATTTCTGGACGTTTTTCAATGGCAAAAATCAATGAATATTGTAATTGCACAAACAGTAATATCTCCACATTGCAAGGTGCAATTCTGAAATTTTTTGCTTTTTCCTGCTAATCCTAGCATGATAAAGAAGATTCAAAGAGAGTGAGATGCCAGCTCCTTTCATTCAGTCAGTAGCTTCAAACATTTCTGGTATATGAATAACATGATGTTTTTCAATGGCAAAAGTCAATGAATATTGTAAATGCACAAACAGTGATATCTCCACATTGCAAGATGCAATTCTGAAATTTTTTGATTTTTCCTGCTAATCCTAGCATGATAAAGAAGATTCAAAGAGAGTGAGATGCCAGCTCCTTTCATTCAGTCAGTAGCTTCAAACATTTCTGGTATATGAATAACATGATGTTTTTCAATGGCAAAAATCAATGAATATTGTAAATGCACAAACAGTAATATCTCCACATTGCAAGGTGCAATTCTGAAATTTTTTGCTTTTTCCTGCTAATCCTAGCATGATAAAGAAGATTCAAAGAGAGTGAGATGCCAGCTCCTTTCATTCAGTCAGTAGCTTCAAACATTTCTGGACGTTTTTCAATGGCAAAAATCAATGAATATTGTAAATGCACAAACAGTAATATCTCCACATTGCAAGGTGCAATTCTGAAATTTTTTGCTTTTTCCTGCTAATCCTAGCATGATAAATAAGATTCAAAGAGAGTGAGATGCCAGCTCCTTTCATTCAGTCAGTAGCTTCAAACATTTCTGGACGTTTTTCAATGGCAAAAATCAATGAATATTGTAAATGCACAAACAGTAATATCTCCACATTGCAAGGTGCAATTCTGAAATTTTTTGCTTTTTCCTGCTAATCCTAGCATGATAAAGAAGATTCAAAGAGAGTGAGATGCCAGCTCCTTTCATTCAGTCAGTAGCTTCAAACATTTCTGGACGTTTTTCAATGGCAAAAATCAATGAATATTGTAAATGCACAAACAGTAATATCTCCACATTGCAAGGTGCAATTCTGAAATTTTTTGCTTTTTCCTGCTAATCCTAGCATGATAAAGAAGATTCAAAGAGAGTGAGATGCCAGCTCCTTTCATTCAGTCAGTAGCTTCAAACATTTCTGGACGTTTTTCAATGGCAAAAATCAATGAATATTGTAAATGCACAAACAGTAATATCTCCACATTGCAAGGTGCAATTCTGAAATTTTTTGCTTTTTCCTGCTAATCCTAGCATGATAAAGAAGATTCAAAGAGAGTGAGATGCCAGCTCCTTTCATTCAGTCAGTAGCTTCAAACATTTCTGGTATATGAATAACATGATGTTTTTCAATGGCAAAAATCAATGAATATTGTAAATGCACAAACAGTAATATCTCCACATTGCAAGGTGCAATTCTGAAATTTTTTGCTTTTTCCTGCTAATCCTAGCATGATAAAGAAGATTCAAAGAGAGTGAGATGCCAGCTCCTTTCATTCAGTCAGTAGCTTCAAACATTTCTGGACGTTTTTCAATGGCAAAAATCAATGAATATTGTAATTGCACAAACAGTAATATCTCCACATTGCAAGGTGCAATTCTGAAATTTTTTGCTTTTTCCTGCTAATCCTAGCATGATAAAGAAGATTCAAAGAGAGTGAGATGCCAGCTCCTTTCATTCAGTCAGTAGCTTCAAACATTTCTGGTATATGAATAACATGATGTTTTTCAATGGCAAAAGTCAATGAATATTGTAAATGCACAAACAGTGATATCTCCACATTGCAAGGTGCAATTCTGAAATTTTTTGATTTTTCCTGCTAAACCTAGCATGATAAAGAAGATTCAAAGAGAGTGAGATGCCAGCTCCTTTCATTCAGTCAGTAGCTTCAAACATTTCTGGTATATGAATAACATGATGTTTTTCAATGGCAAAAATCAATGAATATTGTAAATGCACAAACAGTAATATCTCCACATTGCAAGGTGCAATTCTGAAATTTTTTGCTTTTTCCTGCTAATCCTAGCATGATAAAGAAGATTCAAAGAGAGTGAGATGCCAGCTCCTTTCATTCAGTCAGTAGCTTCAAACATTTCTGGACGTTTTTCAATGGCAAAAATCAATGAATATTGTAAATGCACAAACAGTAATATCTCCACATTGCAAGGTGCAATTCTGAAATTTTTTGCTTTTTCCTGCTAATCCTAGCATGATAAAGAAGATTCAAAGAGAGTGAGATGCCAGCTCCTTTCATTCAGTCAGTAGCTTCAAACATTTCTGGACGTTTTTCAATGGCAAAAATCAATGAATATTGTAAATGCACAAACAGTAATATCTCCACATTGCAAGGTGCAATTCTGAAATTTTTTGCTTTTTCCTGCTAATCCTAGCATGATAAAGAAGATTCAAAGAGAGTGAGATGCCAGCTCCTTTCATTCAGTCAGTAGCTTCAAACATTTCTGGTATATGAATAACATGATGTTTTTCAATGGTAAAAGTCAATGAATATTGTAAATGCACAAACAGTGATATCTCCACATTGCAAGGTGCAATTCTGAAATTTTTTGCTTTTTCCTGCTAATCCTAGCATGATAAAGAAGATTCAAAGAGAGTGAGATGCCAGCTCCTTTCATTCAGTCAGTAGCTTCAAACATTTCTGGACGTTTTTCAATGGCAAAAATCAATGAATATTGTAAATGCACAAACAGTAATATCTCCACATTGCAAGGTGCAATTCTGAAATTTTTTGCTTTTTCCTGCTAATCCTAGCATGATAAAGAAGATTCAAAGAGAGTGAGATGCCAGCTCCTTTCATTCAGTCAGTAGCTTCAAACATTTCTGGACGTTTTTCAATGGCAAAAATCAATGAATATTGTAAATGCACAAACAGTAATATCTCCACATTGCAAGGTGCAATTCTGAAATTTTTTGCTTTTTCCTGCTAATCCTAGCATGATAAAGAAGATTCAAAGAGAGTGAGATGCCAGCTCCTTTCATTCAGTCAGTAGCTTCAAACATTTCTGGACGTTTTTCAATGGCAAAAATCAATGAATATTGTAAATGCACAAACAGTAATATCTCCACATTGCAAGGTGCAATTCTGAAATTTTTTGCTTTTTCCTGCTAATCCTAGCATGATAAAGAAGATTCAAAGAGAGTGAGATGCCAGCTCCTTTCATTCAGTCAGTAGCTTCAAACATTTCTGGACGTTTTTCAATGGCAAAAATCAATGAATATTGTAAATGCACAAACAGTAATATCTCCACATTGCAAGGTGCAATTCTGAAATTTTTTGCTTTTTCCTGCTAATCCTAGCATGATAAAGAAGATTCAAAGAGAGTGAGATGCCAGCTCCTTTCATTCAGTCAGTAGCTTCAAACATTTCTGGACGTTTTTCAATGGCAAAAATCAATGAATATTGTAAATGCACAAACAGTAATATCTCCACATTGCAAGGTGCAATTCTGAAATTTTTTGCTTTTTCCTGCTAATCCTAGCATGATAAAGAAGATTCAAAGAGAGTGAGATGCCAGCTCCTTTCATTCAGTCAGTAGCTTCAAACATTTCTGGTATATGAATAACATGATGTTTTTCAATGGCAAAAATCAATGAATATTGTAAATGCACAAACAGTAATATCTCCACATTGCAAGGTGCAATTCTGAAATTTTTTGCTTTTTCCTGCTAATCCTAGCATGATAAAGAAGATTCAAAGAGAGTGAGATGCCAGCTCCTTTCATTCAGTCAGTAGCTTCAAACATTTCTGGACGTTTTTCAATGGCAAAAATCAATGAATATTGTAATTGCACAAACAGTAATATCTCCACATTGCAAGGTGCAATTCTGAAATTTTTTGCTTTTTCCTGCTAATCCTAGCATGATAAAGAAGATTCAAAGAGAGTGAGATGCCAGCTCCTTTCATTCAGTCAGTAGCTTCAAACATTTCTGGTATATGAATAACATGATGTTTTTCAATGGCAAAAGTCAATGAATATTGTAAATGCACAAACAGTGATATCTCCACATTGCAAGGTGCAATTCTGAAATTTTTTGATTTTTCCTGCTAAACCTAGCATGATAAAGAAGATTCAAAGAGAGTGAGATGCCAGCTCCTCTCATTCAGTCAGTAGCTTCAAACATTTCTGGTATATGAATAACATGATGTTTTTCAATGGCAAAAATCAATGAATATTGTAAATGCACAAACAGTAATATCTCCACATTGCAAGGTGCAATTCTGAAATTTTTTGCTTTTTCCTGCTAATCCTAGCATGATAAAGAAGATTCAAAGAGAGTGAGATGCCAGCTCCTTTCATTCAGTCAGTAGCTTCAAACATTTCTGGACGTTTTTCAATGGCAAAAATCAATGAATATTGTAAATGCACAAACAGTAATATCTCCACATTGCAAGGTGCAATTCTGAAATTTTTTGCTTTTTCCTGCTAATCCTAGCATGATAAAGAAGATTCAAAGAGAGTGAGATGCCAGCTCCTTTCATTCAGTCAGTAGCTTCAAACATTTCTGGACGTTTTTCAATGGCAAAAATCAATGAATATTGAAAATGCACAAACAGTAATATCTCCACATTGCAAGGTGCAATTCTGAAATTTTTTGCTTTTTCCTGCTAATCCTAGCATGATAAAGAAGATTCAAAGAGAGTGAGATGCCAGCTCCTTTCATTCAGTCAGTAGCTTCAAACATTTCTGGTATATGAATAACATGATGTTTTTCAATGGTAAAAGTCAATGAATATTGTAAATGCACAAACAGTGATATCTCCACATTGCAAGGTGCAATTCTGAAATTTTTTGCTTTTTCCTGCTAATCCTAGCATGATAAAGAAGATTCAAAGAGAGTGAGATGCCAGCTCCTTTCATTCAGTCAGTAGCTTCAAACATTTCTGGACGTTTTTCAATGGCAAAAATCAATGAATATTGTAAATGCACAAACAGTAATATCTCCACATTGCAAGGTGCAATTCTGAAATTTTTTGCTTTTTCCTGCTAATCCTAGCATGATAAAGAAGATTCAAAGAGAGTGAGATGCCAGCTCCTTTCATTCAGTCAGTAGCTTCAAACATTTCTGGACGTTTTTCAATGGCAAAAATCAATGAATATTGTAAATGCACAAACAGTAATATCTCCACATTGCAAGGTGCAATTCTGAAATTTTTTGCTTTTTCCTGCTAATCCTAGCATGATAAATAAGATTCAAAGAGAGTGAGATGCCAGCTCCTTTCATTCAGTCAGTAGCTTCAAACATTTCTGGACGTTTTTCAATGGCAAAAATCAATGAATATTGTAAATGCACAAACAGTAATATCTCCACATTGCAAGGTGCAATTCTGAAATTTTTTGCTTTTTCCTGCTAATCCTAGCATGATAAAGAAGATTCAAAGAGAGTGAGATGCCAGCTCCTTTCATTCAGTCAGTAGCTTCAAACATTTCTGGACGTTTTTCAATGGCAAAAATCAATGAATATTGTAAATGCACAAACAGTAATATCTCCACATTGCAAGGTGCAATTCTGAAATTTTTTGCTTTTTCCTGCTAATCCTAGCATGATAAAGAAGATTCAAAGAGAGTGAGATGCCAGCTCCTTTCATTCAGTCAGTAGCTTCAAACATTTCTGGACGTTTTTCAATGGCAAAAATCAATGAATATTGTAAATGCACAAACAGTAATATCTCCACATTGCAAGGTGCAATTCTGAAATTTTTTGCTTTTTCCTGCTAATCCTAGCATGATAAAGAAGATTCAAAGAGAGTGAGATGCCAGCTCCTTTCATTCAGTCAGTAGCTTCAAACATTTCTGGTATATGAATAACATGATGTTTTTCAATGGCAAAAATCAATGAATATTGTAAATGCACAAACAGTAATATCTCCACATTGCAAGGTGCAATTCTGAAATTTTTTGCTTTTTCCTGCTAATCCTAGCATGATAAAGAAGATTCAAAGAGAGTGAGATGCCAGCTCCTTTCATTCAGTCAGTAGCTTCAAACATTTCTGGACGTTTTTCAATGGCAAAAATCAATGAATATTTTAATTGCACAAACAGTAATATCTCCACATTGCAAGGTGCAATTCTGAAATTTTTTGCTTTTTCCTGCTAATCCTAGCATGATAAAGAAAATTCAAAGAGAGTGAGATGCCAGCTCCTTTCATTCAGTCAGTAGCTTCAAACATTTCTGGTATATGAATAACATGATGTTTTTCAATGGCAAAAGTCAATGAATATTGTAAATGCACAAACAGTGATATCTCCACATTGCAAGGTGCAATTCTGAAATTTTTTGATTTTTCCTGCTAATCCTAGCATGATAAAGAAGATTCAAAGAGAGTGAGATGCCAGCTCCTTTCATTCAGTCAGTAGCTTCAAACATTTCTGGTATATGAATAACATGATGTTTTTCAATGGCAAAAATCAATGAATATTGTAAATGCACAAAGAGTAATATCTCCACATTGCAAGGTGCAATTCCGAAATTTTTTGCTTTTTCCTGCTAATCCTAGCATGATAAAGAAGATTCAAAGAGAGTGAGATGCCAGCTCCTTTCATTCAGTCAGTAGCTTCAAACATTTCTGGACGTTTTTCAATGGCAAAAATCAATGAATATTGTAAATGCACAAACAGTAATATCTCCACATTGCAAGGTGCAATTCTGAAATTTTTTGCTTTTTCCTGCTAATCCTAGCATGATAAAGAAGATTCAAAGAGAGTGAGATGCCAGATCCTTTCATTCAGTCAGTAGCTTCAAACATTTCTGGACGTTTTTCAATGGCAAAAATCAATGAATATTGTAAATGCACAAACAGTAATATCTCCACATTGCAAGGTGCAATTCTGAAATTTTTTGCTTTTTCCTGCTAATCCTAGCATGATAAATAAGATTCAAAGAGAGTGAGATGCCAGCTCCTTTCATTCAGTCAGTAGCTTCAAACATTTCTGGACGTTTTTCAATGGCAAAAATCAATGAATATTGTAAATGCACAAACAGTAATATCTCCACATTGCAAGGTGCAATTCTGAAATTTTTTGCTTTTTCCTGCTAATCCTAGCATGATAAAGAAGATTCAAAGAGAGTGAGATGCCAGCTCCTTTCATTCAGTCAGTAGCTTCAAACATTTCTGGACGTTTTTCAATGGCAAAAATCAATGAATATTGTAAATGCACAAACAGTAATATCTCCACATTGCAAGGTGCAATTCTGAAATTTTTTGCTTTTTCCTGCTAATCCTAGCATGATAAAGATGATTCAAAGAGAGTGAGATGCCAGCTCCTTTCATTCAGTCAGTAGCTTCAAACATTTCTGGACGTTTTTCAATGGCAAAAATCAATGAATATTGTAAATGCACAAACAGTAATATCTCCACATTGCAAGGTGCAATTCTGAAATTTTTTGCTTTTTCCTGCTAATCCTAGCATGATAAAGAAGATTCAAAGAGAGTGAGATGCCAGCTCCTTTCATTCAGTCAGTAGCTTCAAACATTTCTGGTATATGAATAACATGATGTTTTTCAATGGCAAAAATCAATGAATATTGTAAATGCACAAACAGTAATATCTCCACATTGCAAGGTGCAATTCTGAAATTTTTTGCTTTTTCCTGCTAATCCTAGCATGATAAAGAAGATTCAAAGAGAGTGAGATGCCAGCTCCTTTCATTCAGTCAGTAGCTTCAAACATTTCTGGACGTTTTTCAATGGCAAAAATCAATGAATATTGTAAATGCACAAACAGTAATATCTCCACATTGCAAGGTGCAATTCTGAAATTTTTTGCTTTTTCCTGCTAATCCTAGCATGATAAAGAAGATTTAAAGAGAGTGAGATGCCAGCTCCTTTCATTCAGTCAGTAGCTTCAAACATTTCTGGTATTTGAATAACATGATGTTTTTCAATGGCAAAAATCAATGAATATTGTAAATGCACAAACACTAATATCTCCACATTGCAAGGTGCAATTCTGAAATTTTTTGCTTTTTCCTGCTAATCCTAGCATGATAAAGAAGATTTAAAGAGAGTGAGATGCCAGCTCCTTTCATTCAGTCAGTAGCTTCAAACATTTCTGGTATTTGAATAACATGATGTTTTTCAATGGCAAAAATCAATGAATATTGTAAATGCACAAACAGTAATATCTCCACATTGCAAGGTGCAATTCTGAAATTTTTTGCTTTTTCCTGCTAATCCTAGCATGATAAAGATGATTCAAAGAGAGTGAGATGCCAGCTCCTTTCATTCAGTCAGTAGCTTCAAACATTTCTGGACGTTTTTCAATGGCAAAAATCAATGAATATTGTAAATGCACAAACAGTAATATCTCCACATTGCAAGGTGCAATTCTGAAATTTTTTGCTTTTTCCTGCTAATCCTAGCATGATAAAGAAGATTCAAAGAGAGTGAGATGCCAGCTCGTTTCATTCAGTCAGTAGCTTCAAACATTTCTGGTATATGAATAACATGATGTTTTTCAATGGCAAAAATCAATGAATATTATAAATGCACAAACAGTAATATCTCCACATTGCAAGGTGCAATTCTGAAATTTTTTGCTTTTTCCTGCTAATCCTAGCATGATAAAGAAGATTCAAAGAGAGTGAGATGCCAGCTCCTTTCATTCAGTCAGTAGCTTCAAACATTTCTGGACGTTTTTCAATGGAAAAAATCAATGAATATTGTAAATGCACAAACAGTAATATCTCCACATTGCAAGGTGCAATTCTGAAATTTTTTGCTTTTTCCTGCTAATCCTAGCATGATAAAGAAGATTTAAAGAGAGTGAGATGCCAGCTCCTTTCATTCAGTCAGTAGCTTCAAACATTTCTGGTATTTGAATAACATGATGTTTTTCAATGGCAAAAATCAATGAATATTGTAAATGCACAAACACTAATATCTCCACATTGCAAGGTGCAATTCTGAAATTTTTTGCTTTTTCCTGCTAATCCTAGCATGATAAAGAAGATTCAAAGAGAGTGAGATGCCAGCTCCTTTCATTCAGTCAGTAGCTTCAAACATTTCTGGTATATGAATAACGATGTTTTTCAATGGCAAAAATCAATGAATATTGTAAATGCACAAACAGTAATATCTCCACATTGCAAGGTGCAATTCTGAAATTTTTTGCTTTTTCCTGCTAATCCTAGCATGATAAAGAAGATTCAAAGAGAGTGAGATGCCAGCTCCTTTCATTCAGTCAGTAGCTTCAAACATTTCTGGACGTTTTTCAATGGCAAAAATCAATGAATATTGTAAATGCACAAACAGTAATATCTCCACATTGCAAGGTGCAATTCTGAAATTTTTTGCTTTTTCCTGCTAATCCTAGCATGATAAAGAAGATTCAAAGAGAGTGAGATGCCAGCTCCTTTCATTCAGTCAGTAGCTTCAAACATTTCTGGACGTTTTTCAATGGCAAAAATCAATGAATATTGTAAATGCACAAACAGTAATATCTCCACATTGCAAGGTGCAATTCTGAAATTTTTTGCTTTTTCCTGCTAATCCTAGCATGATAAAGAAGGTTCTAAGAGAGTGAGATGCCAGCTCCTTTCATTCAGTCAGTAGCTTCAAACATTTCTGGTATATGAATAACATGATGTTTTTCAATGGCAAAAATCAATGAATATTGTAAATGCACAAACAGTAATATCTCCACATTGCAAGGTGCAATTCTGAAATTTTTTGCTTTTTCCTGCTAATCCTAGCATGATAAAGAAGATTCAAAGAGAGTGAGATGCCAGCTCCTTTCATTCAGTCAGTAGCTTCAAACATTTCTGGTATATGAATAACATGATGTTTTTCAATGGCAAAAATCAATGAATATTGTAAATGTACAAACAGTAATATCTCCACATTACAAGGTGCAATTCTGAAATTTTTTGCTTTTTCCTGCTAATCCTAGCATGATAAAGAAAATTCAAAGAGAGTGAGATGCCAGTTCCTTTCATTCAGTCAGTAGCTTCAAACATTTCTGGTATATGAATAACATGATGTTTTTCAATGGCAAAAATCAATGAATATTGTAAATGCACAAACAGTAATATCTCCACATTGCAACGTGCAATTCTGAAATTTTTTGCTTTTTCCTGCTAATCCTAGCATGATAAAGAAGATTCAAAGAGAGTGAGATGCCAGCTCCTTTCATTCAGTCAGTAGCTTCAAACATTTCTGGACGTTTTTCCATGGCAAAAATCAATGAATATTGTAAATGCACAAACAGTAATATCTCCACATTGCAAGGTGCAATTCTGAAATTTTTTGCTTTTTCCTGCTAATCCTAGCATGATAAAGAAGATTCAAAGAGAGTGAGATGCCAGCTCCTTTCATTCAGTCAGTAGCTTCAAACATTTCTGGTATATGAATAACATGATGTTTTTCAATGGCAAAAATCAATGAATATTGTAAATGCACAAACAGTAATATCTCCACATTGCAAGGTGCAATTCTGAAATTTTTTGCTTTTTCCTGCTAATCCTAGCATGATAAAGAAGATTCAAAGAGAGTGAGAGGCCAGCTCCTTTCATTCAGTCAGTAGCTTCAAACATTTCTGGACGTTTTTCAATGGCAAAAATCAATGAATATTGTAAATGCACAAACAGTAATATCTCCACATTGCAAGGTGCAATTCTGAAATTTTTTGCTTTTTCCTGCTAATCCTAGCATGATAAAGAAGAATCAAAGAGAGTGAGATGCCAGCTCCTTTCATTCAGTCAGTAGCTTCAAACATTTCTGGTATATGAATAACATGATGTTTTTCAATGGCAAAAATCAATGAATATTGTAAATGCACAAACAGTAATATCTCCACATTGCAAGGTGCAATTCTGAAATTTTTTGCTTTTTCCTGCTAATCCTAGCATGATAAAGAAGATTCAAAGAGAGTGAGATGCCAGCTCCTTTCATTCAGTCAGTAGCTTCAAACATTTCTGGTATATGAATAACATGATGTTTTTCAATGGCAAAAATCAATGAATATTGTAAATGCACAAACAGTAATATCTCCACATTGCAAGGTGCAATTCTGAAATTTTTTGCTTTTTCCTGCTAATCCTAGCATGATAAAGAAGATTCAAAGAGAGTGAGATGCCAGCTCCTTTCATTCAGTCAGTAGCTTCAAAAATTTCTGGTATATGAATAACATGATGTTTTTCAATGGCAAAAATCAATGAATATTGTAAATGCACAAACAGTAATATCTCCACATTGCATGGTGCAATTCTGAAATTTTTTGCTTTTTCCTGCTAATCCTAGCATGATAAAGAAGATTCAAAGAGAGTGAGATGCCAGCTCCTTTCATTCAGTCAGTAGCTTCAAACATTTCTGGACGTTTTTCAATGGCAAAAATCAATGAATATTGTAAATGCACAAACAGTAATATCTCCACATTGCAAGGTGCAATTCTGAAATTTTTTGCTTTTTCCTGCTAATCCTAGCATGATAAAGAAGATTCAAAGAGAGTGAGATGCCAGCTCCTTTCATTCAGTCAGTAGCTTCAAACATTTCTGGTATATGAATAACATGATATTTTTCAATGGCAAAAATCAATGAATATTGTAAATGCACAAACAGTAATATCTCCACATAGCAAGGTGCAATTCTGAAATTTTTTGCTTTTTCCTGCTAATCCTAGCATGATAAAGAAGATTCAAAGAGAGTGAGATGCCAGCTCCTTTCATTCAGTCAGTAGCTTCAAACATTTCTGGACGTTTTTCAATGGCAAAAATCAATGAATATTGTAAATGCACAAACAGTAATATCTCCACATTGCAAGGTGCAATTCTGAAATTTTTTGCTTTTTCCTGCTAATCCTAGCATGATAAAGAAGAATCAAAGAGAGTGAGATGCCAGCTCCTTTCATTCAGTCAGTAGCTTCAAACATTTCTGGACGTTTTTCAATGGCAAAAATCAATGAATATTGTAAATGCACAAACAGTAATATCTCCACATTGCAAGGTGCAATTCTGAAATTTTTTGCTTTTTCCTGCTAAACCTAGCATGATAAAAAAGATTCAAAGAGAGTGAGATGCCAGCTCCTTTCATTCAGTCAGTAGCTTCAAACATTTCTGGACGTTTTTCAATGGCAAAAATCAATGAATATTGTAAATGCACAAACAGTAATATCTCCACATTGCAAGGTGCAATTCTGAAATTTTCTGCTTTTTCCTGCTAATCCTAGCATGATAAAGAAGATTCAAAGAGAGTGAGATGCCAGCTCCTTTCATTCAGTCAGTAGCTTCAAACATTTCTGGACGTTTTTCAATGGCAAAAATCAATGAATTTTGTAAATGCACAAACAGTAATATCTCCACATTGCAAGGTGCAATTCTGAAATTTTTTGCTTTTTCCTGCTAATCCTAGCATGATAAAGAAGATTCAAAGAGAGTGAGATGCCAGCTCCTTTCATTCAGTCAGTAGCTTCAAACATTTCTGGTATATGAATAACATGATGTTTTTCAATGGCAAAAATCAATGAATATTGTAAATGCACAAACAGTAATATCTCCACATTGCAAGGTGCAATTCTGAAATTTTTTGCTTTTTCCTGCTAATCCTAGCATGATAAAGAAGATTCAAAGAGAGTGAGAGGCCAGCTCCTTTCATTCAGTCAGTAGCTTCAAACATTTCTGGACGTTTTTCAATGGCAAAAATCAATGAATATTGTAAATGCACAAACAGTAATATCTCCACATTGCAAGGTGCAATTCTGAAATTTTTTGCTTTTTCCTGCTAATCCTAGCATGATAAAGAAGAATCAAAGAGAGTGAGATGCCAGCTCCTTTCATTCAGTCAGTAGCTTCAAACATTTCTGGTATATGAATAACATGATGTTTTTCAATGGCAAAAATCAATGAATATTGTAAATGCACAAACAGTAATATCTCCACATTGCAAGGTGCAATTCTGAAATTTTTTGCTTTTTCCTGCTAATCCTAGCATGATAAAGAAGATTCAAAGAGAGTGAGATGCCAGCTCCTTTCATTCAGTCAGTAGCTTCAAACATTTCTGGTATATGAATAACATGATGTTTTTCAATGGCAAAAATCAATGAATATTGTAAATGCACAAACAGTAATATCTCCACATTGCAAGGTGCAATTCTGAAATTTTTTGCTTTTTCCTGCTAATCCTAGCATGATAAAGAAGATTCAAAGAGAGTGAGATGCCAGCTCCTTTCATTCAGTCAGTAGCTTCAAAAATTTCTGGTATATGAATAACATGATGTTTTTCAATGGCAAAAATCAATGAATATTGTAAATGCACAAACAGTAATATCTCCACATTGCATGGTGCAATTCTGAAATTTTTTGCTTTTTCCTGCTAATCCTAGCATGATAAAGAAGATTCAAAGAGAGTGAGATGCCAGCTCCTTTCATTCAGTCAGTAGCTTCAAACATTTCTGGACGTTTTTCAATGGCAAAAATCAATGAATATTGTAAATGCACAAACAGTAATATCTCCACATTGCAAGGTGCAATTCTGAAATTTTTTGCTTTTTCCTGCTAATCCTAGCATGATAAAGAAGATTCAAAGAGAGTGAGATGCCAGCTCCTTTCATTCAGTCAGTAGCTTCAAACATTTCTGGTATATGAATAACATGATATTTTTCAATGGCAAAAATCAATGAATATTGTAAATGCACAAACAGTAATATCTCCACATAGCAAGGTGCAATTCTGAAATTTTTTGCTTTTTCCTGCTAATCCTAGCATGATAAAGAAGATTCAAAGAGAGTGAGATGCCAGCTCCTTTCATTCAGTCAGTAGCTTCAAACATTTCTGGACGTTTTTCAATGGCAAAAATCAATGAATATTGTAAATGCACAAACAGTAATATCTCCACATTGCAAGGTGCAATTCTGAAATTTTTTGCTTTTTCCTGCTAATCCTAGCATGATAAAGAAGAATCAAAGAGAGTGAGATGCCAGCTCCTTTCATTCAGTCAGTAGCTTCAAACATTTCTGGACGTTTTTCAATGGCAAAAATCAATGAATATTGTAAATGCACAAACAGTAATATCTCCACATTGCAAGGTGCAATTCTGAAATTTTTTGCTTTTTCCTGCTAAACCTAGCATGATAAAAAAGATTCAAAGAGAGTGAGATGCCAGCTCCTTTCATTCAGTCAGTAGCTTCAAACATTTCTGGACGTTTTTCAATGGCAAAAATCAATGAATATTGTAAATGCACAAACAGTAATATCTCCACATTGCAAGGTGCAATTCTGAAATTTTCTGCTTTTTCCTGCTAATCCTAGCATGATAAAGAAGATTCAAAGAGAGTGAGATGCCAGCTCCTTTCATTCAGTCAGTAGCTTCAAACATTTCTGGACGTTTTTCAATGGCAAAAATCAATGAATTTTGTAAATGCACAAACAGTAATATCTCCACATTGCAAGGTGCAATTCTGAAATTTTTTGCTTTTTCCTGCTAATCCTAGCATGATAAAGAAGATTCAAAGAGAGTGAGATGCCAGCTCCTTTCATTCAGTCAGTAGCTTCAAACATTTCTGGACGTTTTTCAATGGCAAAAATCAATGAATATTGTAAATGCACAAACAGTAATATCTCCACATTGCAAGGTGCAATTCTGAAATTTTTTGCTTTTTCCTGCTAATCCTAGCATGATAAAGAAGATTCAAAGAGAGTGAGATGCCAGCTCCTTTCATTCAGTCAGTAGCTTCAAACATTTCTGGTATATGAATAACATGATGTTTTTCATTGGCAAAAATCAATGAATATTGTAAATGCACAAACAGTAATATCTCCACATTGCAAGGTGCAATTCTGAAATTTTTTGCTTTTTCCTGCTAATCCTAGCATGATAAAGAAGATTCAAAGAGAGTGAGATGCCAGCTCCTTTCATTCAGTCAGTAGCTTCAAACATTTCTGGACGTTTTTCAATGGCAAAATTCAATGAATATTGTAAATGCACAAACAGTAATATCTCCACATTGCAAGGTGCAATTCTGAAATTTTTTGCTTTTTCCTGCTAATCCTAGCATGATAAAGAAGAATCAAAGAGAGTGAGATGCCAGCTCCTTTCATTCAGTCAGTAGCTTCAAACATTTCTGGACGTTTTTCAATGGCAAAAATCAATGAATATTGTAAATGCACAAACAGTAATATCTCCACATTGCAAGGTGCAATTCTGAAATTTTTTGCTTTTTCCTGCTAATCCTAGCATGATAAAGAAGATTCAAAGAGAGTGAGATGCCAGCTCCTTTCATTCAGTCAGTAGCTTCAAACATTTCTGGACATTTTTCAATGGCAAAAATCAATGAATATTGTAAATGCACAAACAGCAATATCTCCACATTGCAAGGTGCAATTCTGAAATTTTCTGCTTTTTCCTGCTAATCCTAGCATGATAAAGAAGATTCAAAGAGAGTGAGATGCCAGCTCCTTTCATTCAGTCAGTAGCTTCAAACATTTCTGGACGTTTTTCAATTGCAAAAATCAATGAATATTGTAAATGCACAAACACTAATATCTCCACATTGCAAGGTGCAATTCTGAAATTTTTTGCTTTTTCCTGCTAATCCTAGCATGATAAAGAAGATTCAAAGAGAGTGAGATGCCAGCTCCTTTCATTCAGTCAGTAGCTTCAAACATTTCTGGACGTTTTTCAATGGCAAAAATCAATGAATATTGTAAATGCACAAACAGTAATATCTCCACATTGCAAGGTGCAATTCTGAAATTTTTTGCTTTTTCCTGCTAATCCTAGCATGATAAAGAAGATTCAAAGAGAGTGAGATGCCAGCTCCTTTCATTCAGTCAGTAGCTTCAAACATTTCTGGACGTTTTTCAATGGCAAAAATCAATGAATATTGTAAATGCACAAACAGTAATATCTCCACATTGCAAGGTGCAATTCTGAAATTTTTTGCTTTTTCCTGCTAATCCTAGCATGATAAAGAAGATTCAAAGAGAGTGAGATGCCAGCTCCTTTCATTCAGTCAGTAGCTTCAAACATTTCTGGTATATGAAAAACATGATGTTTTTCAATGGCAAAAATCAATGAATATTGTAAATGCACAAACAGTAATATCTCCACATTGCAAGGTGCAATTCTGAAATTTTTTGCTTTTTCCTGCTAATCCTAGCATGATAAAGAAGATTCAAAGAGAGTGAGATGCCAGCTCCTTTCATTCAGTCAGTAGCTTCAAACATTTCTGGACGTTTTTCAATGGCAAAAATCAATGAATATTGTAATTGCACAAACAGTAATATCTCCACATTGCAAGGTGCAATTCTGAAATTTTTTGCTTTTTCCTGCTAATCCTAGCATGATAAAGAAGATTCAAAGAGAGTGAGATGCCAGCTCCTTTCATTCAGTCAGTAGCTTCAAACATTTCTGGACGTTTTTCAATGGCAAAAATCAATGAATATTGTAAATGCACAAACAGTAATATCTCCACATTGCAAGGTGCAATTCTGAAATTTTTTGCTTTTTCCTGCTAATCCTAGCATGATAAAGAAGATTCAAAGAGAGTGAGATGCCAGCTCCTTTCATTCAGTCAGTAGCTTCAAACATTTCTGGACGTTTTTCAATGGCAAAAATCAATGAATATTGTAAATGCACAAACAGTAATATCTCCACATTGCAAGGTGCAATTCTGAAATTTTTTGCTTTTTCCTGCTAATCCTAGCATGATAAAGAAGATTCAAAGAGAGTGAGATGCCAGCTCCTTTCATTCAGTCAGTAGCTTCAAACATTTCTGGTATATGAATAACATGATGTTTTTCATTGGCAAAAATCAATGAATATTGTAAATGCACAAACAGTAATATCTCCACATTGCAAGGTGCAATTCTGAAATTTTTTGCTTTTTCCTGCTAATCCTAGCATGATAAAGAAGATTCAAAGAGAGTGAGATGCCAGCTCCTTTCATTCAGTCAGTAGCTTCAAACATTTCTGGACGTTTTTCAATGGCAAAAATCAATGAATATTGTAAATGCACAAACAGTAATATCTCCACATTGCAAGGTGCAATTCTGAAATTTTTTGCTTTTTCCTGCTAATCCTAGCATGATAAAGAAGAATCAAAGAGAGTGAGATGCCAGCTCCTTTCATTCAGTCAGTAGCTTCAAACATTTCTGGACGTTTTTCAATGGCAAAAATCAATGAATATTGTAAATGCACAAACAGTAATATCTCCACATTGCAAGGTGCAATTCTGAAATTTTTTGCTTTTTCCTGCTAATCCTAGCATGATAAAGAAGATTCAAAGAGAGTGAGATGCCAGCTCCTTTCATTCAGTCAGTAGCTTCAAACATTTCTGGACATTTTTCAATGGCAAAAATCAATGAATATTGTAAATGCACAAACAGCAATATCTCCACATTGCAAGGTGCAATTCTGAAATTTTCTGCTTTTTCCTGCTAATCCTAGCATGATAAAGAAGATTCAAAGAGAGTGAGATGCCAGCTCCTTTCATTCAGTCAGTAGCTTCAAACATTTCTGGACGTTTTTCAATTGCAAAAATCAATGAATATTGTAAATGCACAAACACTAATATCTCCACATTGCAAGGTGCAATTCTGAAATTTTTTGCTTTTTCCTGCTAATCCTAGCATGATAAAGAAGATTCAAAGAGAGTGAGATGCCAGCTCCTTTCATTCAGTCAGTAGCTTCAAACATTTCTGGACGTTTTTCAATGGCAAAAATCAATGAATATTGTAAATGCACAAACAGTAATATCTCCACATTGCAAGGTGCAATTCTGAAATTTTTTGCTTTTTCCTGCTAATCCTAGCATGATAAAGAAGATTCAAAGAGAGTGAGATGCCAGCTCCTTTCATTCAGTCAGTAGCTTCAAACATTTCTGGACGTTTTTCAATGGCAAAAATCAATGAATATTGTAAATGCACAAACAGTAATATCTCCACATTGCAAGGTGCAATTCTGAAATTTTTTGCTTTTTCCTGCTAATCCTAGCATGATAAAGAAGATTCAAAGAGAGTGAGATGCCAGCTCCTTTCATTCAGTCAGTAGCTTCAAACATTTCTGGTATATGAAAAACATGATGTTTTTCAATGGCAAAAATCAATGAATATTGTAAATGCACAAACAGTAATATCTCCACATTGCAAGGTGCAATTCTGAAATTTTTTGCTTTTTCCTGCTAATCCTAGCATGATAAAGAAGATTCAAAGAGAGTGAGATGCCAGCTCCTTTCATTCAGTCAGTAGCTTCAAACATTTCTGGACGTTTTTCAATGGCAAAAATCAATGAATATTGTAATTGCACAAACAGTAATATCTCCACATTGCAAGGTGCAATTCTGAATTTTTTTGCTTTTTCCTGCTAATCCTAGCATGATAAAGAAGATTCAAAGAGAGTGAGATGCCAGCTCCTTTCATTCAGTCAGTAGCTTCAAACATTTCTGGACGTTTTTCAATGGCAAAAATCAATGAATATTGTAAATGCACAAACAGTAATATCTCCACATTGCAAGGTGCAATTCTGAAATTTTCTGCTTTTTCCTGCTAATCCTAGCATGATAAAGAAGATTCAAAGAGAGTGAGATGCCAGCTCCTTTCATTCAGTCAGTAGCTTCAAACATTTCTGGACGTTTTTCAATTGCAAAAATCAATGAATATTGTAAATGCACAAACAGTAATATCTCCACATTGCAAGGTGCAATTCTGAAATTTTTTGCTTTTTCCTGCTAATCCTAGCATGATAAAGAAGATTCAAAGAGAGTGAGATGCCAGCTCCTTTCATTCAGTCAGTAGCTTCAAACATTTCTGGACGTTTTTCAATGGCAAAAATCAATGAATATTGTAAATGCACAAACAGTAATATCTCCACATTGCAAGGTGCAATTCTGAAATTTTTTGCTTTTTCCTGCTAATCCTAGCATGATAAAGAAGATTCAAAGAGAGTGAGATGCCAGCTCCTTTCATTCAGTCAGTAGCTTCAAACATTTCTGGACGTTTTTCAATGGCAAAAATCAATGAATATTGTAAATGCACAAACAGTAATATCTCCACATTGCAAGGTGCAATTCTGAAATTTTTTGCTTTTTCCTGCTAATTCTAGCATGATAAAGAAGATTCAAAGAGAGTGAGATGCCAGCTCCTTTCATTCAGTCAGTAGCTTCAAACATTTCTGGTATATGAAAAACATGATGTTTTTCAATGGCAAAAATCAATGAATATTGTAAATGCACAAACAGTAATATCTCCACATTGCAAGGTGCAATTCTGAAATGTTTTGCTTTTTCCTGCTAATCCTAGCATGATAAAGAAGATTCAAAGAGAGTGAGATGCCAGCTCCTTTCATTCAGTCAGTAGCTTCAAACATTTCTGGACGTTTTTCAATGGCAAAAATCAATGAATATTGTAATTGCACAAACAGTAATATCTCCACATTGCAAGGTGCAATTCTGAAATTTTTTGCTTTTTCCTGCTAATCCTAGCATGATAAAGAAGATTCAAAGAGAGTGAGATGCCAGCTCCTTTCATTCAGTCAGTAGCTTCAAACATTTCTGGTATATGAATAACATGATGTTTTTCAATGGCAAAAATCAATGAATATTGTAAATGCACAAACAGTAATATCTCCACATTGCAAGGTGCAATTCTGAAATTTTTTGCTTTTTCCTGCTAATCCTAGCATGATAAAGAAGATTCAAAGAGAGTGAGATGCCAGCTCCTTTCATTCAGTCAGTAGCTTCAAACATTTCTGGACGTTTTTCAATGGCAAAAATCAATGAATATTGTAAATGCACAAACAGTAATATCTCCACATTGCAAGGTGCAATTCTGAAATTTTTTGCTTTTTCCTGCTAATCCTAGCATGATAAAGAAGATTCAAAGAGAGTGAGATGCCAGCTCCTTTCATTCAGTCAGTAGCTTCAAACATTTCTGGACGTTTTTCAATGGCAAAAATCAATGAATATTGTAAATGCACAAACAGTAATATCTCCACATTGCAAGGTGCAATTCTGAAATTTTTTGCTTTTTCCTGCTAATCCTAGCATGATAAAGAAGATTCAAAGAGAGTGAGATGCCAGCTCCTTTCATTCAGTCAGTAGCTTCAAAAATTTCTGGTATATGAATAACATGATGTTTTTCAATGGCAAAAATCAATGAATATTGTAAATGCACAAACAGCAATATCTCCACATTGCAAGGTGCAATTCTGAAATTTTTTGCTTTTTCCTGCTAATCCTAGCATGATAAAGAAGATTCAAAGAGAGTGAGATGCCAGCTCCTTTCATTCAGTCAGTAGCTTCAAACATTTCTGGACGTTTTTCAATGGCAAAAATCAATGAATATTGTAAATGCACAAACAGTAATATCTCCACATTGCAAGGTGCAATTCTGAAATTTTTGCTTTTTCCTGCTAATCCTAGCATGATAAAGAAGATTCAAAGAGAGTGAGATGCCAGCTCCTTTCATTCAGTCAGTAGCTTCAAACATTTCTGGTATATGAATAACATGATATTTTTCAATGGCAAAAATCAATGAATATTGTAAATGCACAAACAGTAATATCTCCACATAGCAAGGTGCAATTCTGAAATTTTTTGCTTTTTCCTGCTAATCCTAGCATGATAAAGAAGATTCAAAGAGAGTGAGATGCCAGCTCCTTTCATTCAGTCAGTAGCTTCAAACATTTCTGGACGTTTTTCAATGGCAAAAATCAATGAATATTGTAAATGCACAAACAGTAATATCTCCACATTGCAAGGTGCAATTCTGAAATTTTTTGCTTTTTCCTGCTAATCCTAGCATGATAAAGAAGAATCAAAGAGAGTGAGATGCCAGCTCCTTTCATTCAGTCAGTAGCTTCAAACATTTCTGGACGTTTTTCAATGGCAAAAATCAATGAATATTGTAAATGCACAAACAGTAATATCTCCACATTGCAAGGTGCAATTCTGAAATTTTCTGCTTTTTCCTGCTAATCCTAGCATGATAAAGAAGATTCAAAGAGAGTGAGATGCCAGCTCCTTTCATTCAGTCAGTAGCTTCAAACATTTCTGGACGTTTTTCAATGGCAAAAATCAATGAATTTTGTAAATGCACAAACAGTAATATCTCCACATTGCAAGGTGCAATTCTGAAATTTTTTGCTTTTTCCTGCTAATCCTAGCATGATAAAGAAGATTCAAAGAGAGTGAGATGCCAGCTCCTTTCATTCAGTCAGTAGCTTCAAACATTTCTGGACGTTTTTCAATGGCAAAAATCAATGAATATTGTAAATGCACAAACAGTAATATCTCCACATTGCAAGGTGCAATTCTGAAATTTTTTGCTTTTTCCTGCTAATCCTAGCATGATAAAGAAGATTCAAAGAGAGTGAGATGCCAGCTCCTTTCATTCAGTCAGTAGCTTCAAACATTTCTGGTATATGAATAACATGATGTTTTTCATTGGCAAAAATCAATGAATATTGTAAATGCACAAACAGTAATATCTCCACATTGCAAGGTGCAATTCTGAAATTTTTTGCTTTTTCCTGCTAATCCTAGCATGATAAAGAAGATTCAAAGAGAGTGAGATGCCAGCTCCTTTCATTCAGTCAGTAGCTTCAAACATTTCTGGACGTTTTTCAATGGCAAAAATCAATGAATATTGTAAATGCACAAACAGTAATATCTCCACATTGCAAGGTGCAATTCTGAAATTTTTTGCTTTTTCCTGCTAATCCTAGCATGATAAAGAAGAATCAAAGAGAGTGAGATGCCAGCTCCTTTCATTCAGTCAGTAGCTTCAAACATTTCTGGACGTTTTTCAATGGCAAAAATCAATGAATATTGTAAATGCACAAACAGTAATATCTCCACATTGCAAGGTGCAATTCTGAAATTTTTTGCTTTTTCCTGCTAATCCTAGCATGATAAAGAAGATTCAAAGAGAGTGAGATGCCAGCTCCTTTCATTCAGTCAGTAGCTTCAAACATTTCTGGACATTTTTCAATGGCAAAAATCAATGAATATTGTAAATGCACAAACAGCAATATCTCCACATTGCAAGGTGCAATTCTGAAATTTTCTGCTTTTTCCTGCTAATCCTAGCATGATAAAGAAGATTCAAAGAGAGTGAGATGCCAGCTCCTTTCATTCAGTCAGTAGCTTCAAACATTTCTGGACGTTTTTCAATTGCAAAAATCAATGAATATTGTAAATGCACAAACACTAATATCTCCACATTGCAAGGTGCAATTCTGAAATTTTTTGCTTTTTCCTGCTAATCCTAGCATGATAAAGAAGATTCAAAGAGAGTGAGATGCCAGCTCCTTTCATTCAGTCAGTAGCTTCAAACATTTCTGGACGTTTTTCAATGGCAAAAATCAATGAATATTGTAAATGCACAAACAGTAATATCTCCACATTGCAAGGTGCAATTCTGAAATTTTTTGCTTTTTCCTGCTAATCCTAGCATGATAAAGAAGATTCAAAGAGAGTGAGATGCCAGCTCCTTTCATTCAGTCAGTAGCTTCAAACATTTCTGGACGTTTTTCAATGGCAAAAATCAATGAATATTGTAAATGCACAAACAGTAATATCTCCACATTGCAAGGTGCAATTCTGAAATTTTTTGCTTTTTCCTGCTAATCCTAGCATGATAAAGAAGATTCAAAGAGAGTGAGATGCCAGTTCCTTTCATTCAGTCAGTAGCTTCAAACATTTCTGGTATATGAAAAACATGATGTTTTTCAATGGCAAAAATCAATGAATATTGTAAATGCACAAACAGTAATATCTCCACATTGCAACGTGCAATTCTGAAATTTTTTGCTTTTTCCTGCTAATCCTAGCATGATAAAGAAGATTCAAAGAGAGTGAGATGCCAGCTCCTTTCATTCAGTCAGTAGCTTCAAACATTTCTGGACGTTTTTCAATGGCAAAAATCAATGAATATTGTAATTGCACAAACAGTAATATCTCCACATTGCAAGGTGCAATTCTGAATTTTTTTGCTTTTTCCTGCTAATCCTAGCATGATAAAGAAGATTCAAAGAGAGTGAGATGCCAGCTCCTTTCATTCAGTCAGTAGCTTCAAACATTTCTGGACGTTTTTCAATGGCAAAAATCAATGAATATTGTAAATGCACAAACAGTAATATCTCCACATTGCAAGGTGCAATTCTGAAATTTTCTGCTTTTTCCTGCTAATCCTAGCATGATAAAGAAGATTCAAAGAGAGTGAGATGCCAGCTCCTTTCATTCAGTCAGTAGCTTCAAACATTTCTGGACGTTTTTCAATTGCAAAAATCAATGAATATTGTAAATGCACAAACAGTAATATCTCCACATTGCAAGGTGCAATTCTGAAATTTTTTGCTTTTTCCTGCTAATCCTAGCATGATAAAGAAGATTCAAAGAGAGTGAGATGCCAGCTCCTTTCATTCAGTCAGTAGCTTCAAACATTTCTGGACGTTTTTCAATGGCAAAAATCAATGAATATTGTAAATGCACAAACAGTAATATCTCCACATTGCAAGGTGCAATTCTGAAATTTTTTGCTTTTTCCTGCTAATCCTAGCATGATAAAGAAGATTCAAAGAGAGTGAGATGCCAGCTCCTTTCATTCAGTCAGTAGCTTCAAACATTTCTGGACGTTTTTCAATGGCAAAAATCAATGAATATTGTAAATGCACAAACAGTAATATCTCCACATTGCAAGGTGCAATTCTGAAATTTTTTGCTTTTTCCTGCTAATTCTAGCATGATAAAGAAGATTCAAAGAGAGTGAGATGCCAGCTCCTTTCATTCAGTCAGTAGCTTCAAACATTTCTGGTATATGAAAAACATGATGTTTTTCAATGGCAAAAATCAATGAATATTGTAAATGCACAAACAGTAATATCTCCACATTGCAAGGTGCAATTCTGAAATGTTTTGCTTTTTCCTGCTAATCCTAGCATGATAAAGAAGATTCAAAGAGAGTGAGATGCCAGCTCCTTTCATTCAGTCAGTAGCTTCAAACATTTCTGGACGTTTTTCAATGGCAAAAATCAATGAATATTGTAATTGCACAAACAGTAATATCTCCACATTGCAAGGTGCAATTCTGAAATTTTTTGCTTTTTCCTGCTAATCCTAGCATGATAAAGAAGATTCAAAGAGAGTGAGATGCCAGCTCCTTTCATTCAGTCAGTAGCTTCAAACATTTCTGGTATATGAATAACATGATGTTTTTCAATGGCAAAAATCAATGAATATTGTAAATGCACAAACAGTAATATCTCCACATTGCAAGGTGCAATTCTGAAATTTTTTGCTTTTTCCTGCTAATCCTAGCATGATAAAGAAGATTCAAAGAGAGTGAGATGCCAGCTCCTTTCATTCAGTCAGTAGCTTCAAACATTTCTGGACGTTTTTCAATGGCAAAAATCAATGAATATTGTAAATGCACAAACAGTAATATCTCCACATTGCAAGGTGCAATTCTGAAATTTTTTGCTTTTTCCTGCTAATCCTAGCATGATAAAGAATATTCAAAGAGAGTGAGATGCCAGCTCCTTTCATTCAGTCAGTAGCTTCAAACATTTCTGGACGTTTTTCAATGGCAAAAATCAATGAATATTGTAAATGCACAAACAGTAATATCTCCACATTGCAAGGTGCAATTCTGAAATTTTTTGCTTTTTCCTGCTAATCCTAGCATGATAAAGAAGATTCAAAGAGAGTGAGATGCCAGCTCCTTTCATTCAGTCAGTAGCTTCAAACATTTCTGGACGTTTTTCAATGGCAAAAATCAATGAATATTGTAAATGCACAAACAGTAATATCTCCACATTGCAAGGTGCAATTCTGAAATTTTTTGCTTTTTCCTGCTAATCCTAGCATGATAAAGAAGAATCAAAGAGAGTGAGATGCCAGCTCCTTTCATTCAGTCAGTAGCTTCAAACATTTCTGGACGTTTTTCAATGGCAAAAATCAATGAATATTGTAAATGCACAAACAGTAATATCTCCACATTGCAAGGTGCAATTCTGAAATTTTTTGCTTTTTCCTGCTAATCCTAGCATGATAAAGAAGATTCAAAGAGAGTGAGATGCCAGCTCCTTTCATTCAGTCAGTAGCTTCAAACATTTCTGGACATTTTTCAATGGCAAAAATCAATGAATATTGTAAATGCACAAACAGCAATATCTCCACATTGCAAGGTGCAATTCTGAAATTTTCTGCTTTTTCCTGCTAATCCTAGCATGATAAAGAAGATTCAAAGAGAGTGAGATGCCAGCTCCTTTCATTCAGTCAGTAGCTTCAAACATTTCTGGACGTTTTTCAATTGCAAAAATCAATGAATATTGTAAATGCACAAACACTAATATCTCCACATTGCAAGGTGCAATTCTGAAATTTTTTGCTTTTTCCTGCTAATCCTAGCATGATAAAGAAGATTCAAAGAGAGTGAGATGCCAGCTCCTTTCATTCAGTCAGTAGCTTCAAACATTTCTGGACGTTTTTCAATGGCAAAAATCAATGAATATTGTAAATGCACAAACAGTAATATCTCCACATTGCAAGGTGCAATTCTGAAATTTTTTGCTTTTTCCTGCTAATCCTAGCATGATAAAGAAGATTCAAAGAGAGTGAGATGCCAGCTCCTTTCATTCAGTCAGTAGCTTCAAACATTTCTGGACGTTTTTCAATGGCAAAAATCAATGAATATTGTAAATGCACAAACAGTAATATCTCCACATTGCAAGGTGCAATTCTGAAATTTTTTGCTTTTTCCTGCTAATCCTAGCATGATAAAGAAGATTCAAAGAGAGTGAGATGCCAGTTCCTTTCATTCAGTCAGTAGCTTCAAACATTTCTGGTATATGAAAAACATGATGTTTTTCAATGGCAAAAATCAATGAATATTGTAAATGCACAAACAGTAATATCTCCACATTGCAAGGTGCAATTCTGAAATTTTTTGCTTTTTCCTGCTAATCCTAGCATGATAAAGAAGATTCAAAGAGAGTGAGATGCCAGCTCCTTTCATTCAGTCAGTAGCTTCAAACATTTCTGGACGTTTTTCAATGGCAAAAATCAATGAATATTGTAATTGCACAAACAGTAATATCTCCACATTGCAAGGTGCAATTCTGAATTTTTTTGCTTTTTCCTGCTAATCCTAGCATGATAAAGAAGATTCAAAGAGAGTGAGATGCCAGCTCCTTTCATTCAGTCAGTAGCTTCAAACATTTCTGGACGTTTTTCAATGGCAAAAATCAATGAATATTGTAAATGCACAAACAGTAATATCTCCACATTGCAAGGTGCAATTCTGAAATTTTCTGCTTTTTCCTGCTAATCCTAGCATGATAAAGAAGATTCAAAGAGAGTGAGATGCCAGCTCCTTTCATTCAGTCAGTAGCTTCAAACATTTCTGGACGTTTTTCAATGGCAAAAATCAATGAATATTGTAAATGCACAAACAGTAATATCTCCACATTGCAAGGTGCAATTCTGAAATTTTTTGCTTTTTCCTGCTAATCCTAGCATGATAAAGAAGATTCAAAGAGAGTGAGATGCCAGCTCCTTTCATTCAGTCAGTAGCTTCAAACATTTCTGGACGTTTTTCAATGGCAAAAATCAATGAATATTGTAAATGCACAAACAGTAATATCTCCACATTGCAAGGTGCAATTCTGAAATTTTTGCTTTTTCCTGCTAATCCTAGCATGATAAAGAAGATTCAAAGAGAGTGAGATGCCAGCTCCTTTCATTCAGTCAGTAGCTTCAAACATTTCTGGACGTTTTTCAATGGCAAAAATCAATGAATATTGTAAATGCACAAACAGTAATATCTCCACATTGCAAGGTGCAATTCTGAAATTTTTTGCTTTTTCCTGCTAATTCTAGCATGATAAAGAAGATTCAAAGAGAGTGAGATGCCAGCTCCTTTCATTCAGTCAGTAGCTTCAAACATTTCTGGTATATGAAAAACATGATGTTTTTCAATGGCAAAAATCAATGAATATTGTAAATGCACAAACAGTAATATCTCCACATTGCAAGGTGCAATTCTGAAATGTTTTGCTTTTTCCTGCTAATCCTAGCATGATAAAGAAGATTCAAAGAGAGTGAGATGCCAGCTCCTTTCATTCAGTCAGTAGCTTCAAACATTTCTGGACGTTTTTCAATGGCAAAAATCAATGAATATTGTAAATGCACAAACAGTAATATCTCCACATTGCAAGGTGCAATTCTGAAATTTTTGCTTTTTCCTGCTAATCCTAGCATGATAAAGAAGATTCAAAGAGAGTGAGATGCCAGCTCCTTTCATTCAGTCAGTAGCTTCAAACATTTCTGGAAACAGATGTTTTTCAATGGCAAAAATCAATGAATATTGTAAATGCACAAACAGTAATATCTCCACATTGCAAGGTGCAATTCTGAAATTTTTTGCTTTTTCCTGCTAATCCTAGCATGATAAAGAAGATTCAAAGAGAGTGAGATGCCAGCTCCTTTCATTCAGTCAGTAGCTTCAAACATTTCTGGACGTTTTTCAATGGCAAAAATCAATGAATATTGTAAATGCACAAACAGTAATATCTCCACATTGCAAGGTGCAATTCTGAAATTTTTTGCTTTTTCCTGCTAATCCTAGCATGATAAAGAATATTCAAAGAGAGTGAGATGCCAGCTCCTTTCATTCAGTCAGTAGCTTCAAACATTTCTGGACGTTTTTCAATGGCAAAAATCAATGAATATTGTAAATGCACAAACAGTAATATCTCCACATTGCAAGGTGCAATTCTGAAATTTTTTGCTTTTTCCTGCTAATCCTAGCATGATAAAGAAGATTCAAAGAGAGTGAGATGCCAGCTCCTTTCATTCAGTCAGTAGCTTCAAACATTTCTGGACGTTTTTCAATGGCAAAAATCAATGAATATTGTAAATGCACAAACAGTAATATCTCCACATTGCAAGGTGCAATTCTGAAATTTTTTGCTTTTTCCTGCTAATCCTAGCATGATAAAGAAGATTCAAAGAGAGTGAGATGCCAGCTCCTTT